>NW_013665721.1:895199-900170 GCF_000517525.1 Limulus polyphemus | reverse complement strand
ATAAATATATTTTCTCTAATATATTTAAACATAACCATTGATGTGTATAATATATATATATTTATCTGCTGATACAACGTTTCGACAAGGTTTTGTCATCATCAGGTACCTTGTCGAAACGTTGTACATTTGCTATTATGTTAAACTTATATTAAAGTTCTTCGTCATTACCCATTCAAGCCGTCTCCAGCCGTTACTCACCTATTACCTACACGTACGCAGGGAGGGTTCGCCCGAACCACTTATTTTGGTGATGTAAAAAAATTAGATGTAGATAGTACAGTACTTTACTCTAATAAAACATACATATTCATGCTAATTTAAATCTAGCTCCCCATGCAGTGGTACAACAGAATGATGATTTGTTGACTTTTTCATTGGGTGTTTATGGATTTTTTGTGAACAGCCATACTTTATTTAAGGAATATTTCATGTAAAATTGCTTCTGGATTTAATCTCATAGCACCCATTTTTTACAAATTTTTCTCCCGTAGCATTAGCGTGCTTTGATGCTGATTGTACTTTGCACAATATGTGTTTGTTTTTGATCTCACAGATTAGAACCCCCTTTCAAACATTCTGAGTACGGGCCTAACCTAAGAAACCCCGTTTACGTATAGTGTAGGCCTTAAACATAAAGCCCAACATACAAATATCGCCGAACCAGTCGTATTGTTATAAGCCGTATTATCAATGTTTGATAGAGGGCGCTTAACATTAAGATCTAGGAAGTTAAGAATCGAGATGCTTCTAGTAATATGTAGAAATAAAGGTGTGATATAAAAACCAGAATTAGTGGAGCAGTTAGTTAAGAAGAATTGAGCAATCAGTGAGTATAGATTGAGTTAGTTATGTGATTCACTGAAAGTATTTCAGTTCAGTGAGAAATTAATGAGTAATCATTGAGTGAGTCAGTTCAACGTTAGAAATATTATTCAGTGTCAGAGTGAGAGGCCCACAAGTGACACAGCGGTATGTCTGCGAAGTTACAACGCTAGAAACCTGGTTTCGATACCTGTGGTGGGCAGAGCACAGATAACCCACTGTGTAGCTTTGTGCTTAATTCCAAACAAACAGAGTGAGAGTTGCCACGTTTATTCCCTATGCTGTTGTAATGTATTCTATTGTTGGGCGGGTTCTTTTAGATTATTTGATAAAAATAATATCAAATCAAATACATGTAACAATAACGAATTAATTTATTTCTTCAATAAACGTTTTCTACTTCTACTTTCGCTTGTACGCTTAATTTTATAAATAAGCATTTCAATATAAGTTCCGAAATTAATGTAGGGCTAACTTAAAATACAACGTTTCAACAGAAATTTCGAGACTAATGGTACGTATGCATAACTTACTTGGGTTAGATTAATAAACAAATATGCTAATTCATCGAGTAATAGAAATTACTTTTAAACTTATTATTTTTATTACAGAGTTAGAGAGAAACCACGGAAATGACGCCTGGTAATATAAATGAAAACTTTAAAATCTGAAGGGGAGAAAAAAAAAGGGAAATCCATTTTGTAATTTGCTATTTTTTCTTCAATTAGAGAGATGTATATCGTTTAAAATTAGGATAAAATTACTCGTGGGTTTTATTTTGTCTGGTTAGAATCAGAATATAATTTAATATAATAAAATAGTATTTTTCGTCTAATTATATGTAAAACATAACCATTGATGTGTATAATATATATATATATATATACATGCATACATATATATATATATGATATAACTTATATTTGTACAATTAACAGAGTGACACCTAGTAAACCACACTGAAAGTTTGGATATCAAAGTATTAACACTTTTGGTTTTCGAGTTTCAAGTTTTAAAAGTGCATTATATTAAGTAAATGATATAATGATTCAATCAATAAATTGTAAAAAGGGGCAAAAAAAAACATAGAAGTGTGGGAAAAGTAGAAGTCGGCGTTTATGTTCACATTTAAGCAAAATTAAAAACCATTATCTAAATTTGTAATACGAACGAAAAGTCAATTTTCTACAAATGTTGACAAGCCTGACCCAAAAAGAATATTTATGTAAATATAATTGTTATCTAAATGAAAGAGATACTGATTGAAACATTTTTTGTTTTGACATGATTAACTGTAATTTTTTAACTGAGATAGCCTAGAGGTTAGCGTATTGGACTGTGAATCCGAGCATTTATGGTTTGCGTCAGGTTGCCACAAAAACTTGCTTGGCACTTTTAGGTCACATATGTGCTGTAAGAGTGATGCTCAAAATCCATTATTCGATTAGAGTCGCTCAAGTGTTGGCGGTGGGTGCTATTGGCCAGCTGCTTCCTTTTTTTTTTTCTATCAATTAAGAATTAAGGATAAATAGCTTTGCGCGAATATTCAAAACAAATTACGAAATTTAAGGGAAAATCTGATAAGATGGAGACTTTCGGTAAAACGGCCACTTCTGCATTTCATCAGTTGTGACGTGTTGACATCTAGAGTGATTTATATGTAACTATTATTCATGTGACACCGTGCATAAACACTCTGGTGGACGAGCGCGACTTCAATTTTTAGTTTTTGAACAACTTTGGTCTAAGTTAAACATTTTCCACCTTGAATATTTTATAATTACAAAGTAGTTATTTCAAGGAATTTAACTTGGTTGATTTCAACACAACCTGCTATTACTTTAGATGAGTGGCTTACAGGTAAACGCAGTCCCCCCTCCCTCTGTGAGGCCATTCTACCCCACATGGGATTTAGATGCAATGTAGATCATTTCTCCACACTAGCGCCCTTATTCTTTTGCATCATTGTCGTAGATGGTAGATAATGGATAAGGCCTGGAAAAAAAACTACTTTGTTTCCTATTACATGCTGAAAAAATAGGGTAGGTAGATAGGCCTTTTTTTTATCTTCAAAAATAGGGTAGGTAGGCGGGATGTTTTTCAATACATATACAAATTTTATTATATAAATGCAATCAGGAACGTCGAGAACCAGCACGGGCCCCCTTTTTCTCTCTCTCTCTATATTTTTTAACATTTTAAGAATTTATTAAAAAGAAGATCCTAGATTAGGACAGCAACGAGCTCATAAACCAGATAAAATCATAGCAGCAGCCGTTTTTACCTCACAGTATAAGCGTAAAAACGTTAATAAAGTAACAACAATTATCTATTAAATTTATAAAGTAACAAATACATGTTAATTATTACACAAATTATTATTTCAGTCGTTCTTAATGTATCAAGCGTCTATACGCAAAGAAAAGCCAAGAACTATGGTTTTTATCATTAAATGAAGATATAGCCTCAATATGCTTTGCGGGCTTAACGGCATAACCAGGTTTCATTTGTCCCGGTCCCTGGGCAGTTGCCCCCTTTGCTCCCACCCCCTGTCGGCGGGCCTGAATGCAATTGTAATATGTCAGGTTGTACTAGTTGCTAAGTACTACCAGAAAAAGTATTATTTACATACATGGTCAGTACAGAGCTAAAATGTAAAATAGGAAACTCTTAGGGATAGTTATAGTTATATTAGGTTAAATAAATAATAATATAAGAAAAGATTTCCAGGTGGCACGCACAGGAGCAGCTCAGAGTAGCTCGTGGGTAATATAATGTGTAATTCGATAGCGTAATGTGAACTTGTGAGCCGCACGTTCCCCGAGTGATTAGAACTTATAACGGTGCGAAAAGCAGCTAGACACAGTTCAAAGGGCAACAAAACAAAAAAAATTAAGTATAAATAGATGTATACTGTTACAAGTTTGAAGCTACTGAGGATAAGCATATGTAGTTTCGTGTAATAATTTGCAGTCATTCTAGAAAGAAAAAAGTGGTGATTTAGATTTTTTTTAGTGGTTGTGAAGTCTGTCAAATTTACCAACCTTCTATAGAATTAGTGTGGAAAAACAACAGACAAAATATAAAATTTTACTGAAAAAAGAAGTTTGAAAGGTATTTAGGAGGTTTCAGAGACTATGCAAATGACTTTTGAGATGAAGAAAAGTATTTTTAATCTTAATATGAAAATCACTTTGCACTCGGACTGGTAAAAAAACGAACAAAAAAACAGACAACATATATATTCACGGACAAGTTTTTAGTAAAATTACTTCACAAAAAAAAATCTGATTTTTTAATGTTTACTGAAAAACTGCCGAATTTTGTGAAGATACACTTACTATATTAAAAGTTAGTAGTATCGAAACTATAACAAGTACAAAGTGGTTACGTGGTCGGTTAATTTGACAGAACCCATGTTGAGAGAGATAATCGGCTGAGAGCGCTGACACACCACACCAACTAACGAATCACAGACGTGCTTTATTATGACCTTCATCTCCCACAGTAGGGTAGCAGATTGGTAGAATAATTTAATGAAAATAAAAAAAAAAAATAATCTAAGGGCGTTTTTCATTAGGGTTGTTCAAGAGATTAATTTTATTTGGAGGGGGGGGGCAGCCTGAAATAAAGCATTTTTTTTTCTAGGCCTGATACACGTGGCCTTCTCATCTCTGCCAGAATCATTTAGATGATGATTTAAGTGTAGCAATTATTTTAAACTGCAATTATTAAAAGCTAGATAAGGACTATTTTGTCCCATCTTGGAGTCAGTTTTATCCAACCTTATGGGTAAGATGGCTCCTAGCCACAAGATATATATATATATATAAATTTCAATATATTAAAAAAGATCTATTGTTACGTCTCCGTTCGTTAATTGATTTTCCATAAATTCGTTCCGACGAAACTTTAGCGACACAAGTCCTTTCTTAAATAAAACTGGTTTATTCTTTCCGAATACAACTTTACGATACACTCAACTTCAACAGTCGCTCTGTAACAACGCTATAATTCTCAACGAACTTCTCACGTGCTTAACAATATTCTCTCTGACTGCAGTTCAATTACTCATTACCTCTGTTTCCGTCACGTTGTGAACGTCTTATATATACCAGACTACCCCCAATCTAGTAGTCTCCCGAT
>NW_013665721.1:887859-895134 GCF_000517525.1 Limulus polyphemus | reverse complement strand
GCAACACTATGTATAATCTTAGTTTTAACTAGAACAGGGCTGATTTTAAAACATTTTTGCTGTTTCATGACATCCCTCTTAATTGAGGAAAATCGCATTCAAAGTTAAGGTGGCCATTTTACGATACTTACCTTAGAATTCGACTAATATTAACAATGACTAGTGGTTCCTTTTCCTTGGTAACATAGTGTCATTGTGTTGCTACCTCTCCCTTTTTTTTAGACAATAAATTGTCACCAGTGTGTTTTCTTGTATAATGTTAAAAATTGTAAAACAAAAGAACACAAAATCTAACGTTTCGACGTGAGCTCATTATACATTTTAAATTGTTCATGATTTTCTGTCATAGTAAGAGAATACAAATATTTTATTTTCATTGAACCATTATACACTTGATGTTCAATTTGGGTTACTTGCACTATCCTACTATCGTTAAAAGATGAACATTTTAATGAAAAATGAAACTTAAGAGTGAATTTGTTGATAGAAGCCTTGCCTCGTTAGATATAAGTTTTAGGACAGAGACAGATAAAATTTACATTTGTACTTAAACAGCTACTTTTTGCTTATGAATAAATCTGATGTTCCCTCAAATAATCCTAAAGATGCGATAGAAAAGTTTTCAATGCTAAGAATGTTTCTTTTGAAAGACCTATTTTTATGCTAATACTATGTTAATAAGCCATATTTTGCTAAGTAGTAAGCACATTTCAATTAAACAGCACCAACGTATTTATTAGATATCTTTTTAATATGTTTAGCTAGAAAAATGGCCTTTATGTTAACAATGTTTTAATGGCTTTTTTTTTTCTTACCGTAACGATGTGTATAGAATATACATTACTTTTACACATTCATTCTTCATCATTGTTAAAATAATATTCCTCTCTGCAACTTTGTTTAACGTGTTTCCTTATCGAATTTAAATGAGACAAAAATAGGGTGCATGAATTAAACTATTAGGCGACCTATACTAAACGTTATAAAAGCTCAGATAACACATTATTCTGATACGTGATATACAAAGACAATGAACTTTTTTGTTAAAATTAAGTTATATAAGAGAAAATTTTTCAACTAAACGTTTGGCCATCTCTTTTCTGTAGATACGCCCTATATTTTATCTTTCATTCCTGTCTTTTGTTGTTGTTGTTTGTCATTTTTGATAATAAAGCTGTCTCTATAATATAACAACAAATTGGATAAACTGAAAGAATTGGTTATAGCTTACATGTACAATATTGTTAGCTCACGCCAGGTGGATGACGCATTTCTCTACGTGTGGGAGTAACAAACACTCCGTAATCGACTGTCCAATAATATTCCCCCGTCTCCTTAGAAACTTGTAAACTCTGAATGTTGAAGATTGTAGATAGCATTCTGCCAAATGAATTCTTAAGCTATGACAGCTGCAGCCTTTATTATCATCTACTGAGAAATGAATAATAAAACTTGAAGTTAAAGTTACAGTCTTTTCGATCGACCAACTGCTATATATAGCATAAAGAGAGAGATAGAGAGAACTTGACGCCCACGTAAAGTTGCGGCATATTTTCTACGGTATTACACAAAATCTATTTTATTTAAATTGTACTTTATATTAAGCTTTTATACTAGCCTTTTTTATGAAGCTGTAATGGCGTAACATAAGTTGAAATAATAATAAAAAAAGTTTCTTTTAATTACCTGGAGAGTAAAGGTCGTGTTGGTTTTTTTTCTTTTGTAGCTCTGTTGTCAAAATGTTTTATATTTAACCAAAGAGGTTCCATTATGTACGAAATAAAACTTTAATCGGTAGATAGGTGACCACATCTTATATTCTAGTAAATATTTAGTTATATAAAATACATAATGATTAGATTACAAAATACAGCGGTATATCTGCGGATTTGCAACGTTAGAAACCGGGTTTCGATACCCGTGGTGGGCAGAGCACAGATAGCCCATTGTGTAGCTTTGTGCATAAATTCAAAACAAACAATACAAAATACATTATGTTCATCTGCATAGAAACGAAAAATTCCATTACTATATGTTACTCTGATGTTGACACTGATGCCCTCGGTGACTCAGCGGTAAGTCTGAGGACTTATAACGCAAAAAATTGGGTTTTGATACTCGTGGTGGGAATACCACAAATAGCCCATTCAGTGTGTAGTTTTGTATTTCATAACATACAAATAAATTAGAATGTTCCCTTATTACAATTGGAACTGCTTCTTCCATAGTTGCTAAAACAAGTGTGACCTGCTTGATGATTGTATATTTACTTATACCTTAAATACTCTTCTTTTATCTGGAGTTTATAGAAAGGTCCGCCTTGACTCACTGGGTTTGAATGCATAATAAGTTGAGAAAGATCCTTCCATGACTGTCGAATGAATTTAGTTTAAAGCCATACCATCTCGTCGTCCTTGTCGTTATCGAATTTTTATTTGTTTATCGTCATTCCAAAGTAGAGATACTTTGGATAAACAGTTATCACCAAAATACAGAATCAAACTAACCATACAGTGAGGTGTACAAGGTTTAAGCCCAATCTAGAAACCTTGGACCTAAAGTTTGAGATTATTTTGTCTACGCCAGGCACCATTTACCCCCCCCCCCAACACACACTTAATTTTGATTTTGTTTTATTGTTTTTTAATGGGTTACCAATGTTATACGTACTCACACATTAAACCTAGCATGTTTTGGAGAATCACACGTGAGTCACTTGTATTTAATGAATTCACAATCAATAACCGAATGTTTTTCTCCAACAAACGATTTGTCGTCTTCCTTCAAGATGGTTTCCATCCTTCAATCATCACTAAAAACTTTTAGAAAATAACAAAAAGACTTAGGGAATATATTCTCTCTCTCTCTTTTGTTTTCACAACTGCTTGAACAGCTTCTAGCCCACCACGTTTATATTCATACGCTAATTTTCGCTTGGATTGTATAACGGATCTGTGAATGGAGCCGTATCTGAATTGTAATCTGTATTTTTGCTCTCAATTGTTAAATTTTTGGCTCGACGTGAATTTCTCATAAAAGAAGTTAGTAAACACAAAGGAGGACTTACAGCTACACAATGGGCTATCTGTGCTCTGCCCACCACGGGTATCGAAATCCAGTTTTTAGCGTTGTAAGTCCATAGACATAACGCTGTGCCACTAGGGGCAGGACTTACAGAAGAAATTTCCTATTTGGACATGTATTTACGGATCCTTGGTTGTGATATCAGAACAGAAACAAGAACAAAAATGATCATGTCAGTACTTAAGGGAACACACTGAGAGAAATGCTTCAAAACCTAAGAGAAGAATATTTACAAAGATTAACATTTTATCAACTACCGTATTTGCCGGGGTTTAAAAATATACTTTTTTTTTTTACTTTTAAAACAATGCCTGATTTTAACTCTCGTTTTATACACAGGTATAATGATAGAGTTCCTGTAAGAACTCTCTGGTTAACGTTGTTCCTTTTGTTTGCTGTTTTGAGTAAGTGCATTGCCATCGTGCCACCTATTGCATTCCAATAACATATTTGTTTGTTTGTAATTAAGCACAAAGCAACACAATTAGCTATCTGTGCTCTGTCCACCACGGGTATCGAAACCCGGATTCTAGCGTTGTAAGTCCGCGGAGATACCGCTGTGCCACTGGGGCAACATATTTGTAATTGTATCATTTGTCTTGTTTCTTCACAACTAGAAGTTATTTATCTCGCATGCTAGTTACAATTAATCAAAACATTTTTAATTTTAAATATATTGATCTCATCCGTTATACTAAAATATTGCTAATATTATATCAAAAAAGTTAGTTTCTGTAACGTCCACTAATTTTGTAGTAGATCACTATATCTTAAGGTTTAGTATTTTTTGTAATAGAAAAGGAGTTCAACCGTGATAAAAACTTTGTAAAGTTGTTTATTACATGTTTGTGATTTAATTTATGCTGCAATGAGCTGTGTGTATCGTTTGAATAACATAAAAAAAGTAGTTCTATTGATTATCCCAGAGCGCAGGTTAGCGCAGTTTAAATAAACCTTCTAAGCATTAACATCATTGACTCGCTTGACAACAGATGTCGTCCTATATACTGAACCTCAAAGAAATACACTTAATTTGCTAAACAAAAATCCAGAGTCGTCTTATACACTGGATCATCTTATACGCCGGCAAATACGGAATTAAAATATGACTCCATTCACAAATCCGTGACACAAACCAATCGAAAATTAATAGATGTAAATTAATACGATGAGATGAAAGCACTTCAAATTGCTGTGAGAAATGTTAAACATTTGTTGATTCATTTGATGCAGAGAAAATACGATTAATTGTGATGCATTAATTAATTGATGCTAGTTTGGTTTAAAATTTTCGTTCAAGGCTACAGAAGGGCTATATGTGCATAGTTGTCCTTAATTTTGAACTGATGGACTAGAAGGAAGACATTTATTCAATAGCACCCACCGCCAACTCTTGTGGTTCTCTTTTCTAAATGAATAGTGTGATTTAACCTTTACTCTCGTAGTGCACCCATAGCCTCAAAATATAGAACGGATTTTTACATCAACGGGATGCGAACCATGAATAGCTGAATGTATAATCCAAGCATCCTGATTACTATGACATGCCCGGTCCATATTCACAGATTATTATACTACGTGACTAAGTATGTGTATAACACTGGTAATTAATGATAAAAAGAGAATAAAATCTAAATTAAGGTCATAAGGATCTACTCGTAACTTACTCTATAAGTAGTATTCTTTATACCGATTGGAAACAGTCTACTCCTTACTCAGTACATTAATTCTTCAACCACAAAACTTTTAATTGCTATTTTCAGGGAACTAGTAAAAAGAAAGTCAATAAATATTTATCATCTAACCTTAATATATTTCTAAAGTTGAGGATGTACTTACCGCATAGTCCAGTGATGTCCATCTTTGGAAGGTTTCTGGCCTTCAAAACGACGACGGTCAGTCTATTAGCCGCTGGCTGGTAGCAAAGTGAAATTAGAAGCTCTCCTCGACCTTGAGACCGGATCTGTCAATTTGACAACGTTGAAATGTTTAAATAAATTGTATTTTTGATTGGATTCCTAAGTAAAAGTTTAGTCGATTTATAAAACACTTGGAACCGATTAACACAATAAGTCCTCGTTTTATTGTATGTAACTTGTGTTGTTGTTTATTTATTTACTCGTGTTATCAACACCTAAATGGATCCTTTGTTTTCTGTACAGCACTAAAATGTATAAGAAGGTTTGTGTTTTTTTTTATAAATCAGGAACACCTTGCAACAAACAATAAGTCCTAAAGCCGGGAATTTTATAAATATATTACCTCTTTATTTATTGCTATCAACTGCATAACGTATTTCAGAATAATGTTCAAAAACTCTATATACTTGCAAATTTAAAAAAAATGAATAATGTTACAATTACTGAAAGATGGTTAAAAACGTAATTAAACCTTCCAATTATTAACAGAAAAAAGAGTAAAGTTTTCACTCTATTTTCCTTGTTAGGGTGGGAAACATAGATCGTATCAAATAAGTAAGCTGGATAGTTATCGAGCTACATAAAGCAACATTATCTCAAAGATCAAATAGCCTCTGTCATTGTGGTTCTTATTTTTACTACCTCATTAGAGAATAATAAAACTGACACGTGGAGAAGCATCGTTTCTCAAGTTTCATCTTCAATGGTTTTTCCAGATGTACCATTACCAGTTACAACGCGCCCAACAACACCGCAAAATTCTCACAGCTGAATTAACGTGAAATTGACGTACGGGTTATGTTGTAAGATAGTGATTTTTATGAAATTTCGCAAGAATACATGGGCCTTAAGCAAGTAAATATTTTATTTTATTTTTAATAGCTATATTGGTTTCGTCAGACTTTCTTTAGAATCTGTTAATCATTGAACTAAAACACGTGTTAGAATCTGTTCTTTAAAACTTGTCCAGTTTGGAAAAAGTTAACTTTATGTGTTGAATAATTGTGTAATGATAATAATATAAATTTCAGAGTAGCCTAACACCAACCTTTAACGTTCTTGGAGAAATTTCTTGTGTCACCGTGACCTGCTTCTCCAGATCTTCTACCGCTATACCTGTCATGGGGTACACAACCTCACCAATGACGTCGTCCCGTGAGTAGCGGTCAAAACTGAGAACAACGAAATGTAAGGTGGTCGTCTGTAGCTGGCTTGGAGTGATCCCATAGAAAGTAAACTCCTCGTCGTACACAGGCTGAAGGGTCTTGCGAAGAACTCGGGTCTTTACCTTGTGTTGTTTGTCCGGCAGTAACTGTAGCTTAACGTAGGGATCCGAGCTCCTGATGTTAGGATCTTTAGCCGGCAGGTCTACACAGCGCACAATGGTTACTAAAAACGCATGCTTGTCGGACTGGTACCTGAGATGGAATTGAAGATCTCCAAGTTTGGTCGGCTTCTCTTCTATCACATCTTTTTCTTCTACGGGGCTAGGCGTCTTATCTTTAACCTTGGTTTTTTCATGTTCTATGGAACACGTGGTCGTCCCTTCTAAGACTCCTGGTGATAGTCGTTTAGAAGAACCTGCCACAACAAGCCGGTCATCAGAGGGCGACTTTTGACTGGTTGGACTAGGGCTTTTTTTCAGTCCACCAGGACCACTGCTAGGACTCCTCACAGCTGTGGGTTTTCGCGGCACAAGTGGTTCTTCTGGCAAGTTTCTTCTGAAAACAGCGGTCAACTTGTGAGCCTCTCTCGAAGCTCGGCGTCTGTAGCAGTAGTAGGTTAGAGCCGCTAAAGTGAAAATAAGAACAACACTCCCGGCACAGATACCAACCACAGTGGTTGTCGTCACTAAACAAATAGACATTGATATTATTATTATTTGTAGTCCTGTAGTTTTGACTAAAATAAAACATCTCACAGTTTTCATATGCTACTGATATGACTGAAACAAAATATTTATTATGGTGTTTAAAATCATATTTTACATTTTGTCGACAAAGACACTATAATCATACATCTGATTACGCATGTGCAATAGGCAACTACATGTTTTAATTAAAATTTTGCTTCTAAATAACATAAAATATTATTTCATCATTCTGATCAAGTAGTGCGCTATTAACCTAAATGGCCCGGCATGGCCAGGTGGTTAAGGCACTCGACTCGCAATCTGCGGGTCGCGGGTTCGTATCCCCATCCCACCAAACATGCTCGCCCTTTCAGCCGTGGGGGCGTTATAATGTGACGGTCAATCCCACTATTCGTTGGT
>NW_013665721.1:874504-886875 GCF_000517525.1 Limulus polyphemus | reverse complement strand
ATTTCATCATTCTGATCAAGTAGTGCGCTATTAACCTAAATAACATATAATATTATTTCATCATTCTGATCAAGTAGTGCGCTATTAACCTAAATAACATAAAATATCCTTTCATCATTCTGATCAAGTAGTGCGCTATTAACCTAAATAACAAAATATTCTTTCATCATTCTGATCAAATAGTGCGCTATTAACCTAAATATTCTTTCGTCATTCTGATCAAGTAGTGCGCTATTAATCTGAATAACATATTTCTTTTTACATGCAATTGGTCCGTAACTTAATGGATAGCCTGCTCGAACTGTGATTCTGAGAGTCATGGTTCACAGCCAATTACCGCTTAATCGCGCTCCGTGCTTTAGGGCCGTGCGTGTATTATAAGAGTAACTGTCAAATCCCACTATTTGGTCAAGCAAGAGTAGCCCAAGATTTGGCAGTGGTTGCTATTAACTAGCATCTTCCCCTCTTCTTTATCAGTTATAAATTAAGAATGACTAGCGCAGATAGTCCATTGTGTAACCTTACGTGAACATCGTGAAACAAAAACAAAACAATTACGCCCAACGTATACATACCGGATTATTTTGGCCAAAGATTTCAACAGTTATGTTTAGTGTTACAGTGTATGTACTTTCAACAACAGAAAGTTGAAGAACTCCGACTATTGCTTGCAGATGAGATTTAGATCCATCTCTGCGACCAAAAGTTCAACTATTCAAAGCACAAACCACGCCACCATCATGGGGCTGTGTTTTCTGGACTAGGCACAAAAACACTTTTGGTTGCATAGACAGTTTTATTCAGACGATACCAAAGTTTGTGTGATGAACGAAGAATTGTCAATCATTGTTGTTTAACTGGATATGGGAACGTTTCGAGAATGAGACTTCATTGACTGGTTTAGCTTTAATGAAGTAATGTGTGTATAGTTATAGTTATACTCGTTCTACTAGTCCCAAATATTATTTCCGGTAACCAATCGTAAATATGGATTTTAGTTTGATCTTAATGTTTGTTTTGTGCAAAATTATCGTTAAATGCCAATTTTTCATCTAATTAGTGGCTGATTAATGGGGCAGTTAAATCCATGTTATATTTATATATATATATCAGCGTACCAGTGTAATCTACACTTATTTCGTTATATTTATGGATTTCCCCCTGTTAAGTAGTTATACTTCGAACGCTCAACTCGATAGCAGCTTTAGCTTACACAGATAACTCGGCAATTGTCACACCCACAAGTACCCGAAATAACATTTCACCGGCGTATTTTTATGTCCTAAATCACAAAAATAAAACCGGTTTTGACCTCTGACACGAAGTAACGGAGTATTTCAACTTGGAGGTCAAAACCGTAACATTTTACATGTTAAGCTTACTAACAGTTTATCGGGTTCACAAATAATTACTTGTTTTCTGACCGATTGTTTCGGCTTTATGACTTTTTACTCAGGTCAAAGGGTATTTTGGATATTTAAAAAAAAATATTTGACAATTGTCAGTAAGTTTTGTTCAAATTTGTATCAAAAAATCTGTAAGATAATCGTTGGAGGAAGGGACCGAACTTCAAATTACAACAAAACATGTCGGCTTTCAGCGACGGGCTAAGCAGGCATTCTACATTTCGTACCTTCTACCGTGATATGGTTTGTTCGTTTGTAATTAAGCACAAAGCTACACAATGGGCTATCTGTGCTCTGCCTACCACGGGTATCGAAACCCGGTTTCTAGTGTTGTAAGTCCGAAGACACACCACTGTGCCGTAACCGTGATATGTATTTTGTTTTGATTATTGTTTATTTCCGCACTGTCATGGCAGCAACATGTGGTCCAGGGTGTTTAACATTATCTTGTTCTAGTCACTTCAGCTCTTTGTTTTGTTGTTAGATAATATCTTCAGCCCGTACGAATTTTTCAGTGTGCAGTTTCAGCCTGTTGAAACTGGAATATCCTTTGCTGGTCGAACTATGATGTTAAATGGATATGATAGCTAACCAGTACTGTCAGGTAACAAAGATCACGAGGTGACCCTGTCCACTGGACAAAGAAAGCGAGGTGACGTTTGAAATCCAGGCACAATTTCTTTATTCATTTCTCTCCTTGTTCATTTCCAATGAAAGTATGTTTTTTTCTTGTTTTTTTACCGCTCGTGTTTGGTATTGGAATCTTTTGTCTCGAGAGAAGGAAAACTTTAACATTAAACATTTACTAGGAAGAACTATCCGCTGGCATTTATGGGTAGGCGCACTAAACTTCCCTTTAGTGTTTAAATAAATAATTTGTTTATTTGTCTAAAACTTGTCCAGGCTATTTATTTTTACACTAAACATAACATTCAATCGAAATATCCCAGCGTACGTGGGTGTTTAACGTGTGTATATTAAATGTTTACCTAAAGTTTCTACGGGAATGAATCAACTAAATTGTTGGCGTGACAAATAATAATAATAATGAGAGAGTTGCAGTTAGTTAGGTATGAACAACAGCCAATGACAAGACATATACGAATGTTCATCAATAACGACAACTTTATTTTCTGCGCATATTTCTTTAACACAAGGAATCGCGAGCATCTTACTCGATCATTGTTAACGGAAAGCAAACAACAACAACAAAAAGACTCGTCACAGTATCAGTTACGGTATCGAGTTTGAGACCCGATTTCATGCGATTACTGAAACTTATATCGGAATTGATAAAAACAATTCCATTTCCTTTCTCCATCTTTACCGAAAAAGCATTATATTTTCTTTAACGATCTACTACCCAACTCGGGGCTTTACCACGTGATTACAACTTTTGTCTTTTTACAGGCGTTCGTGTAAAGCAGAATGACGAGAAAAAAAAACATGAACCACCGATCATTATAAAGTCGATTCAAGCTGGAAAATACATTCATCTAAAATATTCACACCACTGCCGAGATATTGCGTTTAACTGTATTATAAGTAATTCAGGCGTTATTCAGTGGCAATCTAGTAATTGTGTCAAATAATTAATAGAGTTTCGTGTGTAATATTAAATCTAGTCACCAAACATGCACGCTCTTTCAACCGTGGATGCGTTATATAAAATGTTACGGAGAATTCCACTATTAGTTAGTAAAGAGTGGCATAAGATTTGGTGGTAAGTGGTATTGACTAACTGTAACCTTGAAACTAGGAACGGCTAGAGCAAATATCCTTCGAGTAGTTTTGTGCGATATTCAATAAAAACAAACAAGGAATATAAAGAGTTGAATATCAAAATGGCTTATTTAACCTACTGTTGCGTCAGCGAGGTCTCGTGACTAGTGTCACGCCACCCGTTTTCTAGAACTATCCTGTTCCTTCGGGAGTGCTCTAGCATTTGCTAGATTGGGGGTGGGCTGGTATATATAAGATGGTGACAACGTGACGGGACAATGTGTGTAGTAGTGAGTAATTGAACTGCAGTCAGAAAGTATTGTTGAAGTTAACGTTCGTTGTTATAGCGTTTGTTATAGAGCGACTGTTGAAAATAAGTGTATCGGTAAAGTTATATTCAGAAATAATAAACCAGTTTTATTAAGAAAGAACTTGTGTCGCTAAAATTTCCTGGGAACGAAATTACGGAAAATCAACTAACGAATGGAGACGTAACACTACTTTAATTTCTTTTTTGAAACTATACAGTTATCAATAGATAGTTGATAATCTGTATTGTTACTGACGTAGTATTTGCCATGAATGCTTCAAATCTAATTCTTAAAAGAAAAATCGAAACAAATATTCTAAGAAAAATGCCAGACAAAATATTTTAACTCTATCTCACAAAAAGTCAATAACGAAGTATTTTTGAGGAAAGAAAATTTATCAAAGTAAGCTAATTGTTTAAGTCAGAACTAAGAATGAATATAATAAATTAATGAAGCCAGTTCTATACGTCAAATGGATATATGAAGTATATACACAAACGTATATACACAAAGGTATAATATAATAATTAGATCTTAATGAGTCATAAGTTGAGTACCCTTGCTGTTAATCACATTGTCGCCCATAAACCCAACAATATCTCTGGTGTCTCTGCTGGCTTAGGAGATTTGGATGAGCCCTAAATCCACATGCTAAGTTAATGAAAGTATAGTCTTCAGACACGTAAAATTTAATAACTAGATGTAGTTCCGAAGTGTTCTGTTTCAAAAGTAAATAAATCCAAAATTAAGAGTAACAAATATTTTTATTTCTTGCTTTTGAAGTTCGTATGTCATGTTGTTTGGTAGCCTGCCATTATTAGTCTCAAAGTGGGTTCCTCGTCATCGAACAACACACTACTGTATTGTAGTGCGAGTGGTTAAAACAGGTGACCCCTCGAGGCGGCCTTCGGTCCCTTTTCCGGGAAATAATAATCATATATATATATAAATACAAACAAAATCAAGTTTCCTATACATAAGTACACAGTGTATGTACGTGGGTTTGTCAGAGTGAACACTGAACCATAGTCTAAAATATTACGTCCACAAAGAGAGCGGGAAAATGTTGAAACACCAAGGGAAAACAAAAAACAGAAGAACTGAAAACATTTTCCATCAAAAATAAATTTTAAAATCCTATCACCATTTTTCAGAACATTTCAGAATCTTATTGCGACTTTTATGTTTTTATCCGTCACAACACCCAGTATAGAAATGACCACCCAAAACAAATGGGTGAAATCGTACATTTTCTGTGTAAAATATATAGGAAACCCTAGCGGTAATTAGCGAGATTAATTGCAATACTGGTGGTATTTTTATGTGACTTATATGCTATTAGGGACCTTGTTTTGTTTTTGTTAGGAGCAACGCTACAAAATGAGCAATCCGTGTTGTGCCCGCCGCGGGTATCGAAACCCAATTTTAGCGTTATAATCCCTCAGATTTACCGCTGAGCTACGGATGGGGACAGGGACATTATAATCAACAAAATCAATTTGATGCATAAGTAGTTTATAAAAATATGTTTAATAAGCCAATGGGGTTCCTGGACCCCATTAGTAATCCTAGGGAGCTGTGAATTTTAATATAAAATAATATGTATGATAAGTTATATCATGTTTGACAAGTGGTACCCGTCCTTTGTTCGGGTTATGAAATAAATGAATAAAGTGTGAGTTAATGCTATGATCAATAACACAAAAATCCTAACTTTCACACAATTTATTTACAACAAACATATTATTATAGTATTCATTATTATCTCACCAAAAGTTTTGTATAAGCTTTAAGAACTCACTATGTATATATTTAAAACATGGTACACACTGTGTAATGGTCAGAGTGACTTTGTACGAATAGGCATTAGCCAAAGTGGTGGCGGTAGGGGTGCTTCCTGTTATCTGCTTTCAACACCCAACTCGTAATGTCCTTCCACAGTGTTTTATGTGATTAATTAATTAACGGTCATTGCCCGTTTGTCTTACGGGCCGAAGTTGAAACGTCACGGGTTAAAGTAAGAAGTGGGTATAACTCAAGAAACGGCTCTTTATATCAGTCTTATGGTGGCTGTAGAAGTAGAAACTTCAGCTGAGTTTATGTGTTATTGCAATAGTTATTTCATATTTTCATTGCATTCTCCCAAGAGACAGTGCTAGCGCACTCTCTGAGATATATAAAACATTTTGCCCTTCCCCATATTTTGTGAATATTGTGTTATAGAAAATTAAATAAATTTTTTGTGTAAGAAGGTGGCGCCATCTACATATTTAGTTAATGTTAAATTACGTCAAAGACAATAAACGCTCTATAACAGCAATAATGGAGTGAAGGGGGTTGTGAACCTCCAATAACATGCTCCTTGTTCCTGACTATCATCCTACAAAGTTTGATTGAGATTGGCCTAGCGACGTAGGAGTAGTTAGATAAGGTACAAACATACAGACAAACAGTTTTTTTGTGCTCTCTCTATATAGATTCTATGAGGTCGGTAAGCATATATATAAGTGTGGTAGCACTTTTCAAAAATATAAGTATCAAAGAAGTACACATTTCAGAACCATGTAACGCAGCACGATTAAACTTGGCTTTACATTCACGTACAGGTTTTTCCCTTGGCTGTTTTATATAAGACTCTCCGCTCTCTGCTTCTTCAATCCAATGAAATAGATTTCTTATATGTTGAAATGCTGTTAAACTTTTTCGTCTTTTCCTTATAAACTTCTGTTTGAATATTCTTCAGTAAATGAAATCAATGGTCTATCACAGTGGGGCTCCCAATTTTACCAACAAATCTTCACTAATATAATCGTATATTATTAGTTTACCTAAAATCTAATCATCAAACTTCATTAGTACAGAGGTCGTGATAGAGAGATAATTACGTAAATAAAAAAAAAACAACAACAACAACAAAAAAAAAACAGTTCATGACTCTGTATGGATGGTGACTTTTTTAGCATTAGTACACACATTGTTCACCTTCATCCTGGGTATAGATTTGTCTACCTCTTTATTTGTCTGTATTTTTATTCATTAACCGTTTCTTTAAACGTAGAAAATAAGTTAATCATGTATGTTGGACGATTGGTTGAAAAATGGACCTCTTCACTTATAAAATCAAGATGCTATTTTCATCCTTTAGATTGCTAAATTCTGAAATGGGTTTCAGAACTATCCCGTTGTATTAATTTTTGGTATTTCGGTTTCTTTTATGAAGAGTAGTAATTTTTTCCCCAATTGATCACCAGATGGTAGCCCCCCCCCTCCAGTGGCACAGCGGTATGTCTGAGGACTTACAACGCTAGAAACCAGGTTTCGATACCCGTGGTGGGCAGATCACGGATGACCCATTGTGTAGCTTTGTGCTTTATTTCAAACAAACACCAGATGGTAGCTTTTCTGCATAGTTATGACTATTCATTGAATATGTATTCTTGAACATTGGTGATACTTACATGAAAATGTGCTGTATTAGAATTGGAATGTTAAACGTGAACGGTATTTTATGTGACAACATGAACTAAACAGCCAAGTCAGAAACCCGGCCCTAAAGTTGAGATATGGCAGTCCCTATATTTGATCTCCAGACTAGAGGGAGGGTAGCCAATCAGCAGTACTCGCTTTGTTGGATTCTTTGAACCGAATAACGAGATTTACTTTTACTTTTATAATGCACCCACAGCTGAAAGTGTGGTGCGTATTCAGAGGCATTACGGCTCAAACCTTGGACCTTGAGATCTGTAACCCGGCACGCTAACTTTTGGGTCACGCCTGTTTTGTTTTTGTCATATAGGTTCACGCAGCTTATTGAATAAGCATTAAAAGTAAAAAGAAAACACAGTAAGCCAGAGGTGTCTATATTTGTATTGTTAAACTGTCCTGTAAAAAAATGCGTTCATCAGTGTAGAATTCATGAAACATGAGATCTTAGCTTCCTCAGAAAAAATTGTAAAACAAATAAATAAAAAAGTGACATATACACGTGGTTTCAGCTGCTAATGTGTTGTAGATTTCGTTAAGCGGATATGAAACTATGTAAACACATATGGGATTTATGAAACGCCAAATCTGTATAGACTACGGAGTTATACATTGTTGTGATACTGGAGTAATACAATGGAAAAGGTTTTAAACATACCTCCGTGTATGGCCTTAACTTCTGGTTCGTCTTTGATATGAGCTGTCGTTCCTGATGATGGTATCTTCATACTTGTGTTCACACAGCGAAAAAATACTTGTACCAGAGTCTCTTTATCACTAATATCAATAGAGTTCTTTTAACACATCTCCCCTTAATCATGGCGTCTCAGACGAGTTAGCTTGCACTGCATGGCACTGGCAGTTGACAGTCATTGCTTACTGCATACATAGTGAGCTATTAATGCGCGTGCGTCAAAAGAAGTGCGTAAAGTATAATCTCCATGGTAACCACAACAGATTCCAGGAATTAAAATCAATGTTGTCATGTCACTCATCAGGATCACATATGGCTAGATCTTAAAATGTCACTTAGATTAAGATATCAATAATGTATTTAAAGGATATTAATGTCAAATACGCGTCTAATAGCTTAATCAAGTGAAAAAGTGATGATTTGGTAATGAATTGTGTGTGAGGAGTAGGACTGTTACATAATCAGATTAAGAGATATGGCAAAATAGCACAAAATGCTGTAAGTTTTACATCTATAGATATGACATTGAAGAGGGAAGTAGGATCCGTGTAATAACCATTGTAGTGTTTGAACCTTGACCTCGTGGTGTAACTCGTCTAGCGTTTTAATAGAAAATACATTTACAGTCAAGGAGGAAGGAAGAAGTTTTGATGACACCTGACCCTCCCAGGTCACAACGAACACGAACAAGCGCTAAGGCGTCAGGGTCATTCATCACTTTTTTTTTAATCTGTAGAGACTTTACAGAAAATCAATAGCTTCTTAAGTACATTTTTCGTGGAGATTTGATTTTTCTGATCGTGAAAGTTCTTTCGTCGCTCTTTTTCGATTTTTTATAACATCAGTTTTCATGTTTCAAAAAACCCTTTTGTTTAAATTGTAGAAGATTTTACCACATATATTTCAATGCTATTCTAAGAGTAAATCTCGAGTTAAAAAAATACGGTTAAAGAGGAGTTAATAGGACGTTTCTCAAACTTTTGAAAAAAATTTAAACTTAACGTATCAGTCACAAGCTCGCTTTCAGACTCATAATACCTGTATATGGTTTTACACTGAAATAAAATGAACACGAGAAAAAGAAACAAGAAAGCGAAAAGGAAATACAGAGAGCGAGAGGCATGTATGTTTGTTTTGTTAAACTGTCTTGTAAAAAAAAACATTTTTCTGTTAAGCACATATTAGTGTAAACTGTGCGAAACAAGAATTCTTAGCTTCCTCATAAAATTATTTTATTTGTTTAATGGTTTTGTAGTTTTTTCATCCCAACATATAACCAGATGACACCTTATCTGCATAAAACTGAGTAATTATTGAATAAATTATATCGTTTAAGATTAGATATATTTTGGAAATTGGTTTATGTATACAAAAAAAATGTTGCATTGAATTAAAAAAGTTGTTATAATGTTTTTTCAGTTTTTATTTTGGTTTTCATCATCTTATAAATTACCTGCATCTTCAAAATCAAAAGAAAGTAATTTTGCATGTAATTTAATTTATAATGTTAAAAGTGGAAGAGGAAGACCAAATGAAATCTGGCTTTATGTTCCACCCCACGAAGAGGTTAAATAAATAGCAAGAACCTATAGCAGCTGCTTTTTAGCAGAATTAACATCTGAGCTCGTTTTAAAGACAGTCCCTTTATTTTTTCTTAGAGCCTCGAAGAGAACCATTTTGCCATTATAAATCTGTTGTATTTTCTAATAATGAACACCAGAAAGATGGTACCTTCTATCAACCATGTATATCCTAAGCACTTTCTGAAATAAACAACTTGTAGTTTGTACTTTGTTTTTATATTGTGATGCCATAGTTTTCAGGACTTTTTTTTTTGTGGAAATTTCTAGTTACACATTTTTGGAATATTTTATTTATACATTCTTCGAGAAAATGAACATTTTATACTAAATAGAAGAGAAACTGGACACTCTGTCTCTGCTCTTCCTTAGGCTGCCTGAAGCATATGTACTCGACTATTGACCTTTGGAAATAAATTTATCAATAAAATTATTTATATCTTTCAGTCTGGATCGTGGGATTGCCCCTGTGGTAGACCTCTGAATTTCAGAACTGATGAGGCGGGTTCGAATCTGTGCGATATCAAAAAATATTCCCTGTACTTTAAGCTGTGGTGTGTTGATTTTGCTGACTGGCTGCCTTTTCCTCTGATCACTAAGTAAAAATTAAAAATAGCAGCAGTTAGCAAACTTTTTCACTCCTTTTATTTTTTTCATCCTAAGCTGTTTATCACTTCATCTATTCAATAAGATTGTCAAGGAAAATTTGAAAAGTCATAAGTTTGCACCAGTCCTATATCTTTGTAAATTGTTATGTACTACAGTAGTTACTCTGTAACGGCTCGTACTTGTTCGAACCTTTTCTGTATTATCGCTCTCCACAAAGATTTGTGCAAGTTATAATGAGCTGGAGTTTGTTTCCTTGGAATACTCAATAGGAATGATAGTTGATATGGATAATATAGAATTGGGGGATATCGCATGAGAAATGTTCATTCCAACTTTTGTCTCCCGATGGGACAGCTTCAAGTTTACGAACTTACAATGCTAAAATCCGGGATTCGATTCCTCGTGGTTGATAGATCGCAGATAGTGTTATAAGCCCACATCCTTACCGCTGAGCCGCGGGGGGCTGTTCAGGTTTCACATCAGTTCCACATTATTTACGCAAAGTCATAAATAGAGCTATCTGCGGATAGTCGTCCCTAATTTTGAACTGGTAGAGTAGAGGGGAGGAAATTAATTAATAACATCTATCACCAACGTTTCGGCTACTCTATCTGACTGATTTACGTGGTTTGACTGTTACTCTTGTAACGCACCTAATGTCCCAAAGTGCACAGCGGATTTTTGCGCAACAAATTCACTGGCTGAACACGTTTACTACCAGGCCATTCTCGATTAGCGTGTTTGGGAAAATCTATCTTAAAAAGGGCAAGGGAAAATGGTATATAGGTATTATTTTTTCAAGCATATTTAGTATTATCATTATTTTTATTTATGAAAACTTTAGACGTTCACAGTTTACAAATCATTTAATTTATTTTTATTTTTGTGAAGAAATCTTTATTTTTCTCTTAATATATTTTTTCGATTTTGTTTGTGAACAATGTAAAATAATAAAAATGAAATTGTTGTCGTGGTTAGTAGCTTGTATACTATTCACATTGTTGAATTATCGAAACGATTTATAGCTTTCTACAAACACTGGTATTCAATTTATTGTGCTACAGATTCGTCCTCGCGGTGGCTTAGGGGTAAATCTGAAGGCTTATTCGAGTTTCGGTATCCGATGTGAGCCGAACAAAGATAATCCATTATGTAGATTTGCGTTTAAAAATAACAAAGTACAGATTGAGTGACAACATCCGAGGTCATTTTATTATTTTTTTTGCGATTTATGGGGGCGCCATCAGCAGATGATATGTCCCCAATTTCACCGATCTGATCTAGTTGAACTAGATACATTTGTCATTCTGCCATTTAGCATTAAGAAAAGTTAGTAGTTACATATACATACATTATTATTATTACTATTTTTATTATTATACTTTTTTGTTTTGTTTTTATTGTAGTTAATTGTGTGACACTAAAAATCCTACAAGGTCATGTTATTGAAATAATACATAAGGAAAAAAGTTTACATAGTTAGTTCTTCTCGACTGGGGGCGACTCCAGCCATTGGAGACAAGGACAAAAGAAGTAGCCCTATTAGGAAAAAGAAAAGGACATTAAATTTTTATGTTATTTGTTATAACGAAGTTATATATTACAGGATAGAAACAATTCGTAGTCAATAAAGAGAGGTAGGTAAAAGGGACTTTTATGTTACCCATCTGTTGTTTTATGGCTGCTCGATCTCTTTGGTAATATATACATTCCATGAAAGCGTGTTCTGGGTCTTCAAAATTTGAACAATGGCTGCATTCACCATTTGGGTGTACTTTTATTCTGTACAGATGTCCATTTAGACCTGTGCAATTAAATCGGAGGCTTGTAATAATAACTTCTTGGTGTCTGTTCGTACATTCATACTTGATGTGAGAAGAAACAACAGGAACAATTTTCTTGTAGATATTGGAATGTTGCACGGAATTCCATCTACACTGCCAGGAATCTAAAATGAATTGATAAACTTGGCCATAGAGGTCACCAAGTTCTATAGAAACGTTTGTGACCCCAGGATATGCTAACGCATTCTTGGCAAGATGATCAACTATCTCATTTTCCTGGATTCCTATATGGCTAGGGACCCAAAGAAATTTGATGACCATACGGCGACGTAATCGGACAAGGTATATAAATATTTCACTCAGTAACATTGGGTTAGATGAAAAGGAACCGTTCTTAATTGAAAGTAATGAACTTAAAGAATCACTGACTATCAGAGCTTTCGTAACCTCGGAATCTTCCAGCCACAGAAGGGCTTGTAAGATAGTAAACAGTTCAGCCTTATATACAGAAGCAGGTGCAGTTTTAAATGCTTTTCTGATTTTGAGATTGTTTATATAAAATGCTGATGAAATAAAACTGGTAGACTTGGAGCCATCCGTAAAGATACTAGTATAGTCTGAGAAACTTGTTAGTTTCTATTTGGTCAAGGACAAAAGCAAATAATTTTACTGCCGTTTTTTACTAACATAATGAAAACTGACGTCGACATCAGGGGTTGGAGTCTCTCAAGGAGGAAAGTGAAAATATTGGTATTGTTGCGTCAGCGAGATCACGTGACTAT
>NW_013665721.1:869678-874399 GCF_000517525.1 Limulus polyphemus | reverse complement strand
AAGTGAGTAATTGATCTGCAGTCACAGGGTATTGTTGAAGTTAACGTTCGTTGTTATAGCGTTTGTTTTAGCGCGATTGATGAAGTTGAGTGTATCGGTAAAGTTATATTTGGAAAGAATAAACCAGTTTTATTAAGAAATGACTTGTGTCGCTTAAGTTTCGTCAGAACGAAGTTACGGAAAGTTAATTAACAAACGGAGACGTAACAGTATTTTGCAACATTTTGAAGGTTCAAGGACGAGAAAAAATATTCAGTTTTTATCGACATTGGCGAGTTGTTTTGATAAAAAGTTCCTTAATAATCTTGCCAATTCTTTTGAATGAAACGAACGGGATAATCGTAATAAAAACATCTTGCTATAAATTTGAGTTGGATCTTCCGTCTCTGCAGGTCAAGGAGTAGGACACCACAGTCTACTTCCATAGTCGATATATGGGTGTTTCAATGCTCCACAACATAATCGCAGACAACGATTCTGAATAACGTCCGGTTGTTTAAGGACTGAGCGACTCGCA
The DNA here is from genome assembly GCF_000517525.1 of Limulus polyphemus. Taxonomy (NCBI): domain Eukaryota; kingdom Metazoa; phylum Arthropoda; class Merostomata; order Xiphosura; family Limulidae; genus Limulus; species Limulus polyphemus. Next base: position 873,882 of record NW_013665721.1, on the reverse strand, counting down.
GAGTCATGAGAGAGGTCATTTTAACTTCGAACACTAGTCTTTATGCAACAAATTATTCCGATATGTGGCGCTACAGTCTGAAACATGAGGGAATGGTAACGTTTAGTAGTAAAATACGACCTTAAACGAAAATTGCACTCTTGGTTTTTTCACCTCATTTACATCAATCAGAAATTTCTTTCGGAAGTCGTAGAAAGTTATGACCCGGTGAGGAATGTAACCGTAGTAAGTGTTCTGTATAATTTTACTTGATAATAATTAAAAAGTACAAAGTAAGTCTTTATGGTTTTACTATTATTATTAATATTATTATATAGTATTAATATTATACGTTTTTAGTACTACTACTTGTAACAGTGTATTATTACTAGTACTACTACTAGAGAAGAATGATACATTTCTAACACCGTGACACTGTCGGTGTCACTGACAGTGACAATGTGATATTCATATTCAGCGAGAAATATTGGGACAGTTTAAAGTGCTTTATGTAAAAGAGAAGCGCCCTTCACTGTCTCGGTAGTATTGATAATAACAGTAATACTATTGAGAAGTGCCTCTTTTGCAATACTATTACTATTAATATAGAAAAAAATAAGACAATTTGAGTAACAAAAATAGCATAACAATCACACTAAGTTATGATTGATTAACTACTTAATATGAATCGTGCTTTATCATCATTATTAAGTTACGTTAATCACTTTTGAAAGCAAGTGTTTAAAGGTTCCAAAATATTTTTGATCTTGTTTTAGAAAAGCATGAAATTGTATTTTCAAGCTTCACTTTCAGTTTCACAAAATTTCAGTGTTGCAGAAGTTTCATTGAATTTATTTTTGAGCTGATGCAGTAACACTCTGTCACACTCAGACTTGAAAAAAAAAGTAAGTAATTGATAATAAGATTAATACTATTAGACTTCTTCTAAAAACTACCATAAATGAACTATGTAAAATTAACTATAAGCAAGTTTTATTTTTCATGACATGAAAATTGTTCCTAAGTTTAAGTAACAGTAAAATGTATTGAGTTCTAAATAATTGAATTAAACTGCTAATGCTGATACTATTAATTATATGGTTCTACAAGCAAAACCTAAAATAAAGGTACAGTTTAGTAAAAAAGTCTCATTTCTCAAAAAGTTTTTTATTAATTTCTTTTTAGTGTACTATGTAAATATTCTAGTTTTAATATGCCTTAAACACAGAGTTAAATACTTTAAATACATCTACATTATTTTAAGAATTGTACTGTGAAAGACCCAGCAGTATCTAAAGGTACTTGAACAGGAAAAGTAGAACTGTTATTATTCATTGATTTGAATAAAGTATATTTTTCAAGTGTTGACTCATAATATTGCCTAATTTTAGGTTAAAGTATTTCTACCATCATTTCCTTTTGTTCATCAGAACTGAGATTCTTTCACCCAACATAGATTTTGGTGTTTGATTCTCCTTGTGCAATAACACTGTCTTTCCTACAAAAGCACAAAACATGTAAATATTTTGGTTCTTGAAACAGTTATAAAATCTTAATTTATTAAGATCACTACAATTTTTCACAAAGTAGTTGCAACTTAATACAAATGACTTAAGATATGACACTTTGTTTTGTGTTAAGATTTTCATCCTAGTTTGCTACTGGTTTTTAATGAATAAATAAACCCACTTATTTTATGGTTTAATCTGATGTGAGATAAAGGCTTGCATGTAGAACCTGCGTAGTGTTTTTCATTCTGATTTCAGTTTGAGTGGTAGAGTTACACAGTGCTTTAGAAACTGACCGACACTTAGATTTATTAGTAATTGGTGAGCACATAACATGAAGTAAGTCTTTAGACTTGACAATAATTATAACCACATCATAGTGCATTATTTGTATTTTTCCTGGAATTAAGAATATAAAAATTATGGTATATAAAAAGCAAGCATATTAATAATTTTGTTCAAGTAGTCTGGCTCACCTGTCAACCATTCTGACTTCCAGTACCACTGTCTTGGTTAATAAACGATTCAGTTTTAAAGAGTTTATAATATTTTCATATACATTTCTCCAGTTGTCTAGAACTAAATCTACTTCCTTTAATTTATTTGCTCACAATGCTGGAATCCTTAATGTATCTCTTTCTATTTTTGTTTTGTTATTATTAATGACAAATTAAATCATTTAAGTTTTAAGCTGTTAAAATAGGACTAAACCTGGTATAGTTCCTCTCTAATCTATTGAGAATATCAGCTTTTTGGCATACTGTATAATAAAACTAAAAGTGAAAATTTCTTACAATGGGATTATACCTTAAATATGACACTGTACCTTTACTATAACCTTCAGGTATAAATCTTGATTTCAGACTGTTTTTTGTTTTCTTTATCTCCTCTCAACAACTCGCTTATCTTTACCATTGAATTTCTGATCTCTTCTTTACAAGATTACTAAATTCTCTTATGCCCTCTGTTGGCAGAGTGTTTAAGCCAATCAACTACTGACATATTTACTATCTCAACATGCACTACCTTGTATGAGCACATTTTCTCATGGCAGTTTTCATCCACATGCACTTTTTTCTCATTAAGGATCTTCCCAGTGCTTCAAATAATCCCTTTATGATTTTGTTTTAGAAAATTTATAAATTCATTGCCAAAGTTTCTTTCTTCTGATGTGGTGGTAGAACTGATTATTTCAATGTTTAAGAACTGGGCCTGGAACCAGTGTCTGTCTCACCTCGTTTATGTTTAAGACTGGAATAGTATGATTTTACGTACTGTATTTTACAGCATGTAATGCCCCCCTTTTTTTTTACCTGAAAAAAGCTTCTTAAAAATCATTCTGCATCTAAGATGTTAAGCTAAATAAAATGCATCTCTCATTTTTGCCCCCATAAGCTAAATTCTACCTAGTCTTTCCCCAGGCAACTGTACATTAAAATATAAAAATGAATCTATACAAAAAAATATGATTAGGCTTGTAATTAATAATAAAAAAAATTGTGGAATATATGAGTGGATTTATAATAGGTAATGATAATCCAAGACAATTAGCATCAGTATAGCTAAGCAGTTCACCTGGTTCTTTAGTGCTAAGCAGTAAGTGTTTCTGAATTCTTATGAACACTACTGTCTACTACAGTTCCTATTTGCAATGTGCAACAGTTCTTGAATTGCTCATGTGCAAATGACACCCTGGCCTTTTTCCTTACTGCCACGTCAGGCCAGTACAATTTTCTCCCTGGGGACACACGTATCCACAACGAACACCAATGGAAACATGCTTGTCATTTGAAAGATAATCTATTACTTACGTCTCCTTACCTTGGAGAGACTAATGGTTAATTCTGATCTTTCTATTGGTTATAAGAATCCCATTCAAGGACAGAAAAATGCTTTGATACAATCAAATGTGTTTTTCCAAAATATTCTTTGCTAAAATATGGGTGCATCTCATATGCTGTAAAATATGGTAAATGTTTTGAGAAATAGGTATGCAACAAACTCAATTTTATAATAAAAAAAAAATATGAATACTGTATATTAATTTGTAAGTTTTTGAAATAAATGCACAAGTAATTATTTTCTTAATACATACAATATGAGAATATAATCATCTATGAAATATTTTAGGCAGTTATTAAAAAAAAAGGAAATTAATGTTGATATTAGAAGTAATAAGTGAGATACAAGTAATTTTGCAATACTACATGATATGTGTTTCTGTGTGCATCTAAAAATAACATGGCAGTGAAAGAGTTAAACATGGCAAAATAATTAGATAAAATACAGTATGTGTGATACAAAAAAAAAACAAAACAACAACCTCAGAATGTGGGGGTGTACTTGTAAAGTGCAAGCTTGTTCTTGCACAATTAGAATTGTAAAGCTTTTATCTGGGCCAAAATGATTGACACACATAGTTCTGTAGAGACTTAAGGTGGTAGAGGTTAGGTTAGGAACCTTGGATATGGATTTTGGTTTTTCTTACCAGCAATTACAGGTATATTTTCTTTAAAAATTTATAATGTATGAAATTATGTGTTGTTAAATTAAACTTGGTTAGTTTTAGTTGATTAACTTCTGGATAAGAAAAGAATTCCAGTAAGGTTGGCATTGTTAGACTAAATAATTGTCATTTATTGGTTCCCCTCGACGTGGATTCCTGTACGTGGTGAGGGGACCTCCCAGGGAAGGTTCTGTATTTACAGTTACTCTCT
>NW_013665721.1:862714-868652 GCF_000517525.1 Limulus polyphemus | reverse complement strand
AACCAACCAACCAACCAACCAACATTTATTGGTTAATGTAAGTTAAATTTTTTTATAAAATTTGAAGTATCAAAAACTAACCAATGAATCTTCCAATTAACTACTTGTGTATCAGGGTTTATAGATCTAACATAGCATCTTGTACAAAATTGAAGACAGCATGCTTCTTTGTTAAAATTAGATGTATTTGGATAAATAACAGAAAATTATAATTTTGTTCAACATCAGAAATGGCATTTAAAGCATTGATTTTTGTTGTTTACGTCAAACTTCTTATGTACTTGTAGAATTCACCCACAAACATTAAGTTTTTCAGATATTTATTTACTTATTTTTGCTTAAAAAGCAAGAAGGAATTGATATTACTATGCTGGCCTTGTGGTGACAAAACATGCCATATAAATTATTACATAGTAAAAAAAATGTTGCAGAATCTGGTTTATAATTACCTTGATCAGAATTTTTCTTTCTGCATATAATGCACTGCATATCCAAGAATATAACTAGCTATTTGGGCTCAATCCTTAAAGCATTCATTTTAATCTTGCTTTGTTTTAGTAACTTTCTCAGACAGAATATCATCTTTAAATGCAAGTATAAGTTCAATTTCTAATGGTACGACTTCATATCTTCCTCCAGATGACAGCATTAGTGGTTCAGAATTAACAACTGGTTGAACAAACGTTTTAAATATATAATCTTATAAATCATGGGTCATAAGACCTTGTACGAGAAATTAAACCAACAGGCAGAATTTAGGATTAAGTTGTAAAGAACTGAGAAGATGTGATATTTTGTGAGAAAAAAAAAGTTCAAACTAAGGAGAAAGTCATTGCTTTTTGCTACACATTTGTACAGAAATTTTCAGTTTTATGTAAAAAACGAATTTAAAGATGTTTTTCAAGTAAATAATATTTTACCATTTATTAACTGGTCTTTATATTTTCAAACATTTTTAGATAAAAAAATGAGTTTCAAGAAATACAGAAATCATAATGAGAGTCCAGAGAAGTCAGATGATGCCTGCTGTGAGATGTATGTTGGAAATTATCCAAGCACATTTGGTGAAGTAAGTTTACAAAACATGCAGACTTCCTTTTGGTTTTCTTAACTAAACATGTTTTTTCTATTAATACACACAAAAAAACAAAGTTGTTTATAAAGATATAAAATAAGTCACTAAATTAGCTGGTTTGTTAACTTTAAATTCAGGCATTGAATGCCTTCAAAGACTTTTTTTGTATGTGTGTGTAAATGGTGTTACTGGAATTTTATATTAGTAGACTTTTAAATTAATAATGACTTTGTTCTGAAAGTGGTTACAAGTTGTAGTATATTTTAAGGTAGTTGTGACTTCTTATTCACATATTTTTGAGTTTTTATCATTAATCTGGTGTTCTAGACTATTTTGTTGGTAATTACCACATCTTTAATGATCATTAAACGAGCTTCAATATTTGTAGGCCTGAATTTAGTCCTACACTGTTTAACAGCACAGAAACTGTACATAGTTAAGTCAAAAGAAATGAAATCCATATAATATCTGTTTCAGTATGTGCTTGGACAAGATGGATATGATAGTGACAAGGGCCTAGATTTGCAATGTCCAACATCTAGTGTATATTTCTCTAAAATACATCATTGATTTAAATAGTTTATTTATAATATTATTATGTCTCTGTTCGTTTGCTAATTTTCTGTAAAAATTCTTTCCGAAGAAACTTTAGTGATACAAGTCCTTTCTTAAATAAAACTAGTTTATTCTTTCTCAATACAACTTTGAAATTCACTTAATTTCCACGGTCACTCTATAACTTAAACAAACGCTATAATTCAGAACGAATGATTCACGCGCTTGAATCAATTGTCCGTCTCTATCTCTGTCTACAATTCAATTCCATTGTTGCCGTCAGTTCTTGGCGGTCTTATATACAAGAATACCGCGCATCTGGTAAACACTTGAGGCTTCACGAACGGACATGAATTTTCTAGAAGCTCATGACGTGCTACTAGCGTCACGTGACTTCCGCTGTCGTAACAATATATATATATATATATATATATATATATGTATATATATATGAGGAAACGTAATGAACTACAAGCAACCAAACAGTTCCTCAAATAATAATTTAAATTGTGACTATAACTATACATCATACATACCCACAGAAGTAAAAAAAAGGCAAGGGGATAATTTTCAAATCATATTGACATATATGAAATTCTGAAGACTTAGAAAATTTTTTGGTAAATTATTATACAAATCCTTTAATTAGCATGCTTGGTTAGTGTATACTGGACATAATGTGTTTTTTTTTTGCTTTACAGAAAGACCTTTTCAGGATTTTTCAAGGCTATGACATTGTTAAAGTAAGAAAACTGTTCAAGAAAGATCATAAAGTGTGAGTATATGAGAACAAAAAAATATTGCTCTTGTGATTATTTTTTATTTATTTGTTGTTTTATCCAGCTCTACTTAGTGTAGCAAGGTAAAGCTGAGTATAAAAATTGGGATACAGGTGTTCTTCACATATGCACTATACATATTATGCAAAACCAGTGTGGTAATTATCCAATATTAAGGAAAACTTTGTCTGTCTGTTGACTTATCTCCTCCTAAATGATTTGACTGATCCAAACCAAACTTGGCATGTTAACTTAGTAGTCCTAAAGCAAACCAAGTTCTTATAAACTTCTCATATATTGAAAAGTAAAAGTATTTTATAGAATAACCTCTATATCGTTACTGCAGTACCTATTGTAAATAGTTGAGTTTGAACAAAACTCACACCACCACAAAATTCTGATGTGATATCTTGCCTCTTCTCACAAAATAGCTTTGCTTTCCTTGATGTACTGCCCTCAATGAGCACAACATTTTGCTTGCTGCTAGCCTTTATGCACCCAACCTGCCATGTGGTATAACTGCATTGTAGCATTCAAATACGGATGCAACAACCTTTCACCAACAGGAGTGCAACACAGTCTCCTAGCACAGCTGACTCCCTCTATGTGGTAGAACCCAATCTTCACTTCTTGACTTGGTGCAACAGTAATCGGTTATTTTGCTTAAGTTTGGTATTCATTGCCTTTTGCATTTGAGACTTTGCTTTCATTTTTTAACTTTACCAATAATTGTTTACTTTTAATTTTTTTTTCTACTTTCACTTATCCTTTTTTTTTTCATGAAATTTCTTTACTACTTCACATTGCAGTCATTTCATCTAACTACTGTGATGTGCGTATACTTTGAAGAATTAATATGAATTCCCAGTTTCAAGTTGCAACCACTGCTGCTTCAGACATTGCCAGTGAACAACAGTCTACTGCAGTGGCTTCAGGTTTAACATTATTGGCTGAGGAAGTTTTGGCCCTTGTTAGCTAGGACTTGACTTCTTCCATGCAGACCAAGGGGTCTCCTGTACAGCAACTACTTCTCCCCTTTCTTCCATAAATCTTATGTCTGAGGCTCTCCCGTTGTTCCCCTGAGGGTTTTTTGGCAGATGCCCATTCCATTCTCCTACCCATTGGTGAGCTTATCCTCCTCTGCCCTGTCACTCCACACATACCTCCTTTGTTGTTGGGACCTCTTAGGTAAGGACTCTCTTTTAACCTGCATGCATCTTTCTTCTACATCTTCACATGATTAATGGATGGGCCCACTTTTTATGGCAAACTGTTTTGTGGGGTTATCCTGACTCATTGGAGTTAAGAGTGGAATCTGCCTGTTTACATACATCCCTTTCTTCCTGGCCATTCATTTGTCACAACCTTTCCCAGCTCCTTTCCCTGTACCATGCCCACCTCCTTCCTCTCCCTTACCTGTTCCTTCCTCTCCCTTACCTGTTCCTTCCTCACAGGTCCCTCCTACATGGCATCCTATTGTTCACTGCTGACCTGCATGTCTCCAATGGTACTAGTGACTTTTCTGTGGGATTGGGTCCAGTAGGGGCCAGACTGCTTCTTTTTGTGGATATTTGGGAGATGTTTACCACAGAGACCCACTGGTTCTTCGACTCTTATCAGAAGTACTCTCCCTTTCTTTTACCTCCTCTCCTATCACTTTTCCCTCTTTCTTGGGACACTCTTTCAAGTAAGCAGCTTTCAACAGCAGTTCAGGATCTTCTTCTCAAGGGTGCTATAGAATTGGTAGTTCCTATTCTTCCAGGTTTCTATTCCCATCTCTTTGTAGTCCCCAAGAAGACTGGGAATTGGCATCATGTTATAGATCTCTCTAGTCTGAACCACTAGATGGAAGTTGGTTCACCATGGAGTCTTTCCTGTCTCTTTAATGGGCTTTTACTCCTGATCTTTGTATGAAGAAGATCGACATTTCTGATGATTACCTTCATATTCCCATTTCTCCAGCATCTTGTTGTTATCTTCACTTTGCCCACAGGGAAGGGAAAGTGTATATCAGTTCTGGGCTCTCCCTTGTGGGCTGGCCTTGGCACCCTACATTTTTGTTGGGTGATCAAGGCCTTTTGCAGACTTCTTCATTTCGTTTCTATTACTACTTGGATGACTGGCTCCTGCTAGCTCCTTCACTATCAGTTTCTTCCATCAACATGCAGTTTCTTCTCATGGAAGCTGCTTGAGTGGATTAGATGGTCAAAGTAGAGTCCATTCTCACGCTGATTCAATAGCTCATTCATCTTGGGGTATTCTTCAATTCCCATCTCAGTCAGCCCAAGCTTTCTCCTTTTTGACTGTGTTCTATGGAGCTTCTGATTTGAAAGGCTCAATCCTCACTTATTCTACCTGCACAAGATGTTCTTTCTCTTTTTTGGGGGACATGGGCTTCCTTGGAGGCCCTTATTCCCCTTGGTTAGGCTCACATGAGGCCTCTTAAGTGGGTACTTCATGATCAATGGAACCTCAACAGGGATCCCCTGGATTATCTAGTTTCCCTTCCTCCATCTCTCCAAACCAATTTTGCTTGGTGGCTAGATAGGGACAACACAACAGATAGTGTCCCTCTTCCTCCTCCTCGACCAGAGGTGGATCTTTTTATAGATTCTTCTCTGTTGGGCTGGGGACATATTGTGATGCCCAAGAGATCCTGGGCCATTGGTCATTAGTTGAGTTGATTTTCCATCTCAATCTTCTGGAACTCCAGGCAGTTTGTCAGGCAATGGCTCATTTCCTGCTGGCTTTGAGGGGCAAAATGGTAATGATATTTTCTGACAACATAATGGTTGTTTCCTACATCACTCAGCAAGGGGACATGTGGTTGCACTCCATTTGTTTTCACAGATGCTATTCTGGGCTGACAGCCATCACATTTATATGTTGGCTTGTCATATCCTGGGTGTTCTTAATCTTGTCTCGGATCGTTTATCCCATCCTGACAAGATTCTCCCCACAGAGTGGTCTCTCAGCCCTCAGATTTTGAAATGACTATGCTCTCAGTTGGGTACTCCCCAACTGGATGCTTTTGCAGTTGTTGTGGTTCTGTAACTGTGACAGTTATTTTTTTTCTATTTGGTTAAAATTAATTGGGAGGTGCTGCTTACCATTCAGGTGGAAAATTTCTATACCAAATTTCTTTGATTTCGATTCTAACTTCATGTACCTAAAATTCATACAGTAATTAATATGTTTTTGTGTCTATTCTTTTCTTTTTTTTTCAGTTTTGCATTTGTTCAATTCAAAAGTAAAGAATCTGTGAAAAAGGCTGTTGAAGAACTATCTGATTATGACATCCAAGGACGAAAACTTAAACTGCATGCTATGAAGGGGAAGAAAGAAAACAACAAAAGAAACTTTAGAAACAACACATATAATAAACCTCTAACAAAAGGGTCTTATGAATCTTTATCATTAGACCGTGATGAACCCCCACCCTTGGGGCATGATGAACCCCCACCCTTGGGGCAAGATGAAACCCCACCCCTGGGGCATGATGAAACCCCATCCTTTGAAAACGATGGAC
>NW_013665721.1:859414-862346 GCF_000517525.1 Limulus polyphemus | reverse complement strand
CCCTTGGAACACGATGGACCTCCACCCTTGGAACACGATGGACCTCCACCCTTGGAACACGATGGGCCCCCACCCTTGGAACACGACGGGCCCCCACCCTTGGAGTACGACGGGCCCCACCCTTGGAGTACGACGAACCCCCACCCTTGGAGTACGACAAACCTCCACCCTTGGAGTACGACAAACCTCCACCCTTGGAGCACGATGGGCCCCCACCTTTGGAGTATGTTGGACCTCTACCCTTAGAAAGGGTTAGTCAGAGGAAACTAGTATTCCACCAACCAATGAATTATAGGACGAGAAACAGCAGGCCCTCTCCCTCAGAGTCTCATTATACTCCATATTATCCACAAAGATTGTGGCATGACTATGTATTTCCAACAGTCGTGGATCCTTGCTTGGCTTATAGAAGGAAACCTTTATCAAGTCAGTATTTGAGGGTTAGATTTGAATATTCATAATTTTTTCTTTTTATAACACATAGAAACGAGGCCTTATAGCTTTTCATAAAGAGATTTTCTGTATAAATATTATTATGTTTAAAAATCCAGCTGATTAATTAATGATCTACATTTTAAAGCATTGTAATGTTTATTCATGTTCATAATTTTAAAAAACTATCATGTAACATATTTTAAATGTCTACATATTTAGATATCTTATTTGAGCATCAGGAAAAGTGTCTGAATGTTACCGTTTTGTGAAATTTGTATTTAAGCATGTGAAACTGTTTTCCATAAATTTTTGTTGTTGTTTTTCAAACTGGGTATACTTTTGTGTTTTTAGTAATGTATGAAAATACACATTTGAAAAAAAAAAGATTTGTTTTATAAATATTTTTCTGCAGAGTTTTATAATTAGTAAGTTCACATGCTGATTTTGAAATCTAGCATTCAAAGGAGTAGTAAGACTTTCTGAATGTGAAAAGTCTAAATAAATATGGGATGCAAAAAGCTAAAATTATTTTGATTTAAAACTAAGTGAACCTGTTTTTTTTTCATGCATCATAACTTTTAAAAATGTATTTATTATGAGTTAATATTAAGAAAGCATTGAAAGACTATAATGTACTGAAATTTTAAATATTGGCATTTTATGTTGTTTTACAGATACATTGTCCAGTGTTTCAAGTAATGATGGTTATTTAGCGAAAGATCACTTTGAGGAGCGTACTCTTGTCAGCATAATGAATTTTCCACATGGAACGACTCGGGTAATTTGTCAGAATGAATGATAACTTAATTTCAAGTAATATAAAATAACTTTTCAAAAGAAGTTACATTGGAAAAACTAATTTCCTTAAAAGTGGATTTTGAGGTAAATACTCTTCAACAACAAACTATTTTGTCCAGTAACTTGTTTTCCAAAATGTGGTAAAACAAACACACTTTGGTCTCCTAGAATGTGCATAATTAGTTATCTTCACTGATTCCCTATATCTTTCTTAAAGCATTATATCGGTATAAGCAATAACTTCATATGATTCACTCTAACAACATCAGTTGGTCAAGGAAAGCACATTAGATGGATCTGATAGTGTAACTTTAGATGAGCTTCACATCTAAGATAAATGGTTGTGGCATGTTGCTTTATAACTATAAGGTTGTGTAGTGGACCATTACAGATAACACAGAAAAAGCAACTGTTTATTTTGACAAAAGTAAATTAAGTGAATAACCTAGGTAAATGCAGTAAAAAATAAAGAAGAATTTACTAAAAATGCTATGAACTGTTTAATACCTGACATTTCTGTGCACCTTAGGAACATCAGGTTATAAATATTTAATTGATATTTGTGTTCCCCAATTTAATTTTAGTCTGTTGCCAGAGTTTTGCATCACCTCACATTTTTATTGCACTTGTTTATATGGTGAATGTGTTGATAACAGGAATTCAAAAGTACATAACAAACCCTTTTTGATTGAGATGAAAACATGGCTATTATATATTATTGATATTTGATTAGTTTACATGGAAGAGAATATTATCATTATTAAAAAATAAGTCACTGCAAAATACTATTTATTTTGTGCATGACCTAACAGTTGATGTAAATTCCTAGGGTTTGTGTCCCCTAGTTGTGAATATGTAACAGACAAAACTATAAAACTGCCTATAGTAAACTAAGTAGGAAGAACAGTTTTTAGTATGGTATTTGGTTTAAGTTTTAAACTTGTTTGATGAAATTAAAGAACTTAATGTATATTAATAAAAAAAAATCTTAATCTCTGTAGATTTAGTGTTACAGATTTTTTAAATTGGTCTTTGATAAAAATTATTCATACTTTAATATTTTTTTTATGCACATGATTTAAATATAATATTTTTGCAAAATACATTGAATGCAAAATAAGAAATGATTATTATGAACTACTGCTTACTTTGTTAATTTTTAATAATGTTCATAATTACTTTATAATTAATGTCTTGTACATAATATTTCCTTTGACCAGTGCTTTCGAAAGTGGGTGTTATGACACCTTGTAGTGCCACGTCGTGCTCTGAGGGTTGTTGCCATGTTTTCAGAAATTGTACAAAATATTTTAAGTTTTTATTTATAGTTGATATAAAATTCAGTAATATAAAGTATGTGGCACACAAAATTATCTTATGTTTTATATTTCTTTTTGGGCATGTGACACAAAAAAGATTCACCAATGCAGTCTTGTGTAGTGGCAGGTAAAGTGGGGAGCCCTGACATGCCAGTTTATACTAGTTTATATTCGTCTCTGCAGTGTCAGATTAATTTTGGTACGTACATAGTGTGTTGGTATGAAAAAAAGTTTGGAAAGCAATTTCTTAGACTATAGTCTTTGGGGGAAAAAATATTTAAGGTTGAAAAATTACTATTTATTATTTTACAAATCTTCTCGGGAGTGATATTAGCTATATACACTGAGTGGTCACAAGTAAATAGACACCTAATTTTCGT
>NW_013665721.1:839236-858449 GCF_000517525.1 Limulus polyphemus | reverse complement strand
CTGGGCCATACTCGACCAACAAGTCAAGAAACAACCAAAGAAACCAACATTGAAGAGCGATCTACTCCAAGTTTTGAAGCAAGAGTGGGCAAACATCCCACAATCTAAAATTGACGAGATGATTCTCACGATGCCCCAAAGGATCAACGAACTCCACGAAGTGAAAGGAAGATCTACTAGATATTAGTTAAATTATAAATATATCAATTCATGTGAATATGACTTAAAAATTTCATTTTTTCTGAAAAGGTGGTGTCTATTTACTTGTGACCATGCTGTGTAGTTAGTTTTGATATTGAAATGATTAAACCAAAAGTTTAAAATGACTAGTTTCACATTAGGCCAAAAAAAAAGTCTAACCCTAAAATTTTCATAAAATATTTTATAGGCTGGGATTTATTTCCTTATTAAACAAATATACCATTAACTTACTGTTTCTAATTTTAATAAGTATTAATAAAAGTACTAGCTTAAAAAAAAGTTTTATTCAAAGAAAGTGATTTAGTTATAATTTTCTTTTTGGCAGATAACTTATAGAAACTGAATATAACTTACTCTAGCCAGACACAATAACTATCAAAATTTTTGCAAATACAGCAGTCATCCAGAAGTTTACCCCACATATAAACTGCAGTTAAAAAAACGAAACTTAAAGTTCAGAATGATCTGGTGATAAAACTTTGGATTTATGTAAAACATTCTTTGTAGTTATCATTTGAAATGAAAATCTGTTTCATATTTTTCTGTTCACACTTGAAATGCAAAAGGGATTAGTGTTTTTAATTACACAAGTTCAAGTGGAAACATTTTATACCAGTACATTTAAACAAATGGTTTTTTCAGTTTGTTTTAAGTTGCACTTAGTATGTCTTTTTATCAAGATTCATTTATATTATTTTTTGGAATCCTAATGTATTAAAAATTCATACTTTCATTGTGTGAGCAAGGTTCTCCCCAGTAAAAATGTTTTAAAAAACCCTACAACTAAGGAATATTTCAGGCTAGTCATGCGAGTGAAGAATGTGTAATTGTTCAGGCCTGAAAATACAGTGGTAGAACTACCATGAACTAGTAAGCATTACAATAAGAACACTAGCTTGTGCTATATGCATGGTAAATAGCTCATTAGGGAGTGCTGTTACACGTCAAATGAAGAGTGTTAGATATATGTTTTAGAATATCGGTTGGCACACAGAAAGGTGTATTGGTGAAAGTAAAATTGTATTTGTACTGATAGGTTAGAAAGGGCTGGTGGGGGGAGGGCGGAGAACACTGGTGAGCTAGATGTTATTTCCTGTGTTTCGTTGTTTGTTTAAAATTATTAATATGTATGTATTCATAGTTTGTGCATGCTTTAATAGCTAACTTTCTTCTACAACAGTATTTATACTGTAGTTTACTGTTTTCTACAACAGTATTAAGACTGATGACACTAAGAGAAACTCTATAGTTAATGATTATTTTCTTACCTTAGTGTTTTACTGAATTTTTTTGCATCATAAAGAGCTCTTCCTTCTCCATTAATTAAAGCATAGTTTTTCTTAGATTCTTTGTTGCTTATAAGCTATAGGTAAACTTTACATTCAAAATGCTACTTACTAGTAATATGTCTATAACTAAAGTACTGTATTAAATAAAACATAAAATTATAATAACAAGAAACTTTGAGTTCATATAATTGTCAGTTCACAATAGTTATACACTATGAAACTTGTTATTTTATTTGATTTTCTTGTGTTGTAAATGTATGACAAATTGAGTTTTATTGTTAATTCGATTGAAAGGAGAAGAATATCGAGAAATTTGCAGTTCAAAAAATAGTTGGGCACTAGAAATAGAATTATATTTAAATCCTGTGAACAAATTCTATAGATTGATTCTGTTTATTTAGACAATAGGTATAGAGAGAAATGCTGTCTGAAGTGTTTGCTTAGAATGGAAGAGAACTGATAACCACAGTAGATTTCAAAATTGTCATTAGTTGCTTGTTTTATAGCTGCTTATTTTATGTAGAATCTCCTGCATCAAGAACATTTCACTCTAAATTAAGCATATTTTCCAATTAAGTTAGTTATAAAATAGTAATTATATACATTTTTTCTTCTTGAAAGAAAAAATTATCTGTACGTATTGCATTGTATTTTCCATTAAATACACTAGCAGAAATTCCCACCCTCCAGGCAGGTATAACTGCTAGTTCCTGCAGAAGGCTATTGTGCCTGCAGCCTTTTCTGGAATTGTCTGACAGTTCTACAACAATGTACTCGTACTTGACATTCAGTAATGTTCACCATCCATGAGAAAGAGGATTTTATTGAAATTTTAGTTTAAAAATGAGCTATCATCACAGCATTGCATCACAGAGTAGGTTTTACTGAAGTATTTCTTTGTAGATGCAGTTATTGATGAAAGAGCCTTGCTTTTCTTTTGCAGCACTCATGAGATTTTCATTAAAGAAAAACAAATATTTTTTTCAAGTTTGTTGTTGATTGTTTTATGTTTGAAACTTACTCCTTTTTGTTTGTAATTATTATTGGTTAAATCTGAAACATACCATTTTTGTGTAAATTTCAATTGTTTTATTTATGGCTCAGCTATAAAAATACTGCCTAGTTATTAAAATATTGTCTGTGCGATAGTTTCTGAAATCTGAGTTTTGGACATATACATGGCAAGCTCCATTATGATAAGATTTCTGATTTAATAGGTATTGGGGGGAAAAGTTTTGTTTTGTATGTGAAACATTTTTTTGATTGTGGTATTTTATATTTCAATAAACAAAATTTAAAAATGTAAAAGTAATTAGGATCACTTCTACTGCCCTATAGTTAAGTGACTTGCCTAGACTACTTATGTATGAAGTTAGGTATTTAGAGCTCTCAATGAATCTGTGGGCATCTCAGTGATTGTAAGGTTAAATCCATTACACAACACTTCTAATACAAAAGACACTTTGAGTTGAACTGGTTGATAAAAACTGGCATTAAAACATGGTGATATTGTTCCCAGGCCCCTACTCAGCAGTCTGATGGCACTGGTACCCTAAGTGTTTATAAACAAATGAATAAATATACACATAACTTTAACACACAAATGCTGCTGTTTGAGATGGGACTCTTAAGGGATGACAGATTCATTCTCCATTTACCTTTCTCTTTGCAATGCAAAGTACTATATACACCCACCCCTCCCTTACCCTTATGGTGATGTTGTTCATACTTCCCTACTCTTAACTATATAGATGGCTAAAATTGGTTCGCCATGGCTTGTTCTAACAAAGTAATGCTGCTTATTGAAATAAAGTTAAATATTTGCATAAATTTCATACTGTAATATGTTTTTGGGACTTGTCAAATTTTAAAAAAATTTTAACATTTTTTGCCCCAAAATTGTGAAATTACATATTGGTTATAATAGTTTTATGTATTACTTTTTAAGTTACATAAATATATGCATTTACAATATGATTAGGCATGTTCATTGATTTTTTTTGCTATTTTATTAAAAATATTCCATATGATGTGATAAATAAAACTGATTACAGTTGGGTTAAGTTGAGGAGGTACAGAGGATTTAAGCCTTTAGTGTTCCTGGTTTTCTGTTTGGAATGTCAAAGTGGATCACAAAAAGGGAGCTTCACCTTTTTTGAAATCCCAATTTAACTACTGGTTAAATAATTGATGTTTTGAATTAAATTTCTAAAATTATGCAAATAATCCTGAATGAAATCAATTGATATTAATTACCCTTACTTCATACTCATTTAGTGAAAGGACAAAAAAAAATTTTTTTTAAATGGATAGAAAAATATGGTGCTTTTTCTTGATTAACCATCATTATGATAAAGTGATAACTGACACTATTTATTGATATGATAACATAATCTATAGTTCAGTTTATAAGTCTTAGCTAAACCAGTCTGTAGTTCAGCTCATTAATCTTCTAATAATCTTCTTGGCTCATCTTAAATCACTTAGTTATGTAACGTAGGTTGTATTTCAGCTTATAGGTCAGCTTACATTGCTTAAGCTACTCGAGTAAACTAAGCTGTAGCTGTTAATAAGGCACTTTGTTAAACTCCTGCAGTCCGTTGTTCATGAAATTGAAAACCAGTACAATCTATTACAAGTGTAAAATAAGATCTGAGAAATCCATGATTAAATGGATTACAATGATCAGTGTGTTATTTCTAATAAACTTTTGAATAATGTGGTCCTTATTTAAATGTTATAACATATTTATGTCTGCATTTTTTTTTTACATATACCTAGCAAGACATCTTGCAACTTTTTGATTTGTTTGAACCATTGGATGTGGAGATGATCAACAATGCACCAATATTAAAAAGGCCATTGTAAGTTGCATATTTTCTAAGATAAAAAATACCATTTGAATTAATGATATCAATAAAGATATTTAAAATATTGTGAATACTATTTCAATTTTGAGTGTAACTCCCAACAATAAATCATTTCATAAAGATTTTAATGGAAAAGTGGTAAAAGTTTGTGGTAAGTTTTTAAAATCCTTCTATTTTATATTGCTTGTTTTTCCAGTAAAAATTAACTTGCAGATTTTTTGAAGTGTTGTTTAGCATTTGGACAGTTTTCATAAGAACATAGCAGATCTGAAATTATAGTCACAGCCATGAGATTTTTGTTGCTGTAAAGAATCGTAAGATCATGCAAAAGAAATTCTGAATTTTTTGTAAACCTCTGGTTAAAAAATTAGATCAGGGATTAGGCTTTTCATTGTTTTAGTAGTTCTCTTAGTTGTCTTACCTTTATATAATTAAAATTCTTATAAATGTATGATGAAATGTTGAAGTTTTAATAAGGAGGAGGAACAGTTAAAATATTAGAGGCTACAACAAATTATTAGACTAAATTACAATAAGTTTACAATTCTTTTTTTTTTGCATGTGTGGTTGGTTTTAAATGTGTTTACAATATGGATTTACCCAGAATTCTTCTGTTTTCAGGAATTGTGTATTGTAGAATAAACATGTGCGGCTATATGTAGCCAGTTTATTGATATTTTCTGTGAAAATACATTAGCCATGAATCTTTCATTTGTGCAGTGCAGCATAATATTTATCATGAATATTATGCCTACTGGTTTTTGAAACGTTGCCAGACTTTGGCATTTGGGTAATAAGAATTAGATAATCAAGAAGAAAACTTTTAGTTGTATTAATGTATTCTGACATTTTCTTTTAACTTTTTGTCATTCTTTTAGGTGAGAGGACAATAAATCCAAGTGGTTGTAATTAATCAGTTTCAAATCCAGTATTACTGTACTCCCAACTTTACTGATTTAATATTTTTACTTCTATGCTCATTTTGAATAGACTTGCTTCAAGATGAGAGGGTTTGCATTTCTAATTTTTCACTTATATGTAACTAATTACTATCTTCAATTCTTTAATCCCATTCACTTAGTTGCTAATTGTCTCAACATTGGTTGTCTTTGATTTCCAAATTGGATATTGATAATTATTTTGGAAAGAGCATGTTAATGTTTGTCAAACTTTCATATATTTAACAGGCACAATTTTCAAAAGCTTCACATTTTAATTTTGCTCAAAAAGTATTGAACTCCATAAAAAAATATTTCAAGCTGTTGAGATTTGAAAGAAATTACATTTAATTTTGTGTTGGTGAAAAAGTAATTTGTTTACATGTACAAATGTTAGGGTATACTATATGAAAATGATTATGGGATCTCGTCACGCATTGTTACATCCCATGTCACCACATCCGATCATTGTATACTTGATGAATATATATATTTTGACAACAGCTCTGTAGTATAGCTTTTTATTACAAAAATGGCTCTGTCATATGACTATGTCCAAAACACACCACTCCTCCCTATTTGCTATCCATAATCCATATAATGTATAAGGACATGTTTCTGAATGCTCATTTCATCACACTGATGACAAAGAAATCTTTAGTCATTGCATCTCGAGACTTGACTGGTATGTCTTTGTATGGAATAGCATGAGTATCTATTTCATTTTGAAGCTTCTTAAGGTATGTGATTGTTAATTGATATGTTGTGTAAATGGCTTTGTCACTTTTTCAGATGCAGATCCTTCTTGCTTATGTTGTGTTGCCTGGGCCACATGCATGGCTTTGCCTCTGACCTCTGTGTTTGTGATCCTCATCTGTTACAAAATGTCACACTTTGCTTACCATACTTGGAGCACAACTTGTTGCAGATCTTTTCTAGGTAGTCTTCATATCCTAATTTAATCCATATTCATTTGTTTTCCAATGTCTTTAAGTAAAAAGGATATCCTCATTTTAGAAATTACAAGTCCTTTATCTGAACACATCCATATGATCTGAGTGTATGAATATTGTGTTGGAAAGAGCTGTTACATGTCCTTCCCAAACTGATCAATTTTTGCTGATATCAGATTTTGTATAAAAACTCCAAATGATGTCAAAATGTATTTTAAATGCAAGACATTCCAATTACTTTATATGGGCTGTGGTTGTCATATAACTTGCTGATATGAATATTCAGAATCATTTTTAAAACAATTTACTCAACCCTTTCCACACACACAGGTGTGATACTCGAAGAAATAAGTTTGTTTTTGATGCTTAGTACACAGGCTTTGGTGTTATTACCAACTCTGGAGATGGCAGAAGCAGCTGTTATGGAACTTGATAATACATGGTTTAAGAAATGCTGTATAATGGTGTCTATTGTGGAAAAGGACAAATATGAATCATGGGGTCAGTATGTTTGTTATTTATGAGCAAAATGAAGTTGGATGTTTGTTTTTCTTAGCATTTTGGATTTTCATTATAAAGCCAAATAAATTGTAACTACTGTTTGAAACCTTTACTTGGATCCAACACACATGAAAATAATAAACTTGAGAGACTTGTAAGATAAGTTATACTGCTCTAGTGTTAGAAGTAGATTTTGTTTTGTACATCAAAAACAAAATTAAAATTGATGGAAAAACTTCAAAATTTTTTTAGTGGGTAAATATTTCAAATGTAGTAGTTTTAATAAAAATTGCATATAATTTCCTCTTTATTAATAAAACAACTTCAGTAATTAAATATTTATTCCATTTATAAAGTTTTTGTTCTAAACATTTGAAAAGAACTTGTTTTTACACTAAGTATGTTTGATTCAGAGTGTAATTGTCACTCAAAAAGTATTGTCATAGGCCTAAGGAGTTACTATACATATATTGAAGTAGTCTGCAAGGCAGTAACTTTTCATTAAATGGATTAGTTATATTGGTATTAGAAGTTGTAAAAAAAAAACCTTGAGTATGTCTATAAAGGTTGCACAACAGTTACATTATTTAGCATATATAAAGAGTAATACCTTTTAAAGTTATTTAAATTAATTGGAGGGTTTATACAATGACACAAGCAGAAGTGATTTTAAGCTTCTCTACTTTAAATCTTTGTTTGCTTGAGATTTTGACAGATACTGATTTCTTTAAAATTTTGCCTATTCCTATAAGCTATTTTTATTAGACTTGTAATTAGTCTAACTTTGTTATGAAATATAAATTATTTAAAAGAAAAATTAAACTTCTTTATTAAAACAAATTGTAGTTATTTAAAAATCAACATTTTGCAAAGAATTTGAAGTTTTGAAACAAAAAAAAAGAATTACGATATTCATTTAAAAAATTTAAATATTTCTTAATGACTGTAGCTTGCTTTAAGTTTTTGAAGGTCTCTTGCCTCTAAACAGTTGTGAAGAACTATTGAATTTTACAAACAGTTTACTTTTATTTCTACATTACTGTTCAGTGGTGAATATTTGTGCTTATTTTCTAAATTTTGTATGATAACTTTGTAAAAAGAAAACTGTAAATAGCTTTAAATGCCTGAAGAATTATTTACCAAACAATTAAAAGCTTGTTTATAAAATTAAGCCTATATGTAGTATTTGTATGAAGATTTTTTCCTTAACCCATTGACCACGGGTGCTCTAAATGCACATGGAATTTTTGCAAGTGATACACCGTTTATAGCACACTTGCACTCAACTGTCAATGGGTTAAATTTTTACCCACATTACGAGGCTGAAATGTTCTATAATTTTTAAGTGTTAAATATTAAAAAATTAATTGCATGTTTTATGGTACAGGTTTATTGGAAGAATATAAATATTCCAAAGGACGTATGGCTAAATCATTTAATGACAAATTTGCAGAAATGTCTTTGCACCATTAATATCAGTAAGTTGTCTGAATATTTTGAATAACTTTTATTGCACACATTCTATTTTTGTACAATTGTATTAATTAAAATTTTAGAAAACACTAGGAAAAGTATAGTATTGATTTGTTTTTAAATTTCATATTTTTTTAGTTTTAATTATGCATTTTACTTGCATCTGATATTTCCATATCTGGTAATTTGAAACTGTTATTTTTTATTACAATAATCAATGTGAACCATTAAATAAAATATATGAATTTTGTAAATTCTTCTGAAAGTTTAAAATAGTAACATTTGGCAGAGAGGACTATTCTCCCCTATTTCACTCTCCTTTTTTAATGCTTGTGAACATTACTTTGGTTAGAATATTTTATTATACTGTGAATAATAGCCTCTGTTTCACATAACCTTGTAGCACACCATTATAGATCTGTTTATTGTAAGTTAGGTCAAATATGATATCAGTATAGATTTGTGTAGATTTAAATGAGTTTTACCTCTATGATTTTGCATTGTATATTTGGCAACAAGTTGAGAAAAAAATTAAGTATTACACAGTATATCTAAAAGAACTTGTAAATATTGTTAACTTTAAAATATAAATACAATTGGAAGTGTATAAATTGCAAAAAAAGTCATTAAGATGAAAAAATAGTTTACAGTTTCTAAGTTCCTGATCCATTACGTATTCTGTTTTTGGAGTTTGTCACCTTCACTGTGGCAGGAGGGCTTTATTCCATGTTTTTTAAGGGGATAAGATAAATTTTCTTATAAAATTGTGGTTTTCTTGTTATTCTTGTAACTTATGAACCGTTTCATCCCAATTATGTTTAAGATTTTGTATTAGTGATATATATAAATTTATACCATTTTCAGGACTAATATTATTTAATTGTCCTATTTCCACAATTGTTTGTTTTTATTGATTCTTTTACAGTGACCATGCAGAGGTTTTGAGATGACAATGTTTGAATATTGATTGCCTGGTTTCACTTTATAAAGGAGGGCTACTGGGATGATGTGGTCATTTTTTTCAGGGAATATACAAGTTTTTTTATGTTCATATTATCAGGGTAACTCAATTGTTAAAAATGGGTAAATATAAGGTTTGTACCTTTATGGATTTATGCCATATGTTGTATCAGAAGATTAAGATATAATTATGGTAATACATGAATTTAGATTGGTGTGTTTAGATCATTTGCATGGAAGAGTCTAAATTCAGTTACTTGGGAATTTGAATGTTTTAAAACTAAATTAACTTATGACATATGCTGAAGAGCAAAGTTATAATTCTAATCAAGTTTTATGCAGACTGTTACCAGTGTCATCTAATTTTCTGTTAGTATTGTAAATATCAAGTTAAACCTTAAGTATCCATGGTATATTATTTTTAAACATTTCTTATGAAAAAAAAGAAAGACAGTGTGCAATATTGTATTACAAAAAAAATTTACTAGAGAAGACCGTCTTAGGTTATTTTTTTAAAATGCAACCATCTGTTAAGAAGGTTCTTTCTTATTTTAGTAGAAAAGATTAGGCTTACAACACTTGTGGTTTTAGACTTATAAATTTTTATAAAGGCTTTCAACAAATATTTTTGTTGTTCAATCTATCCAGATTGAAAATTTGTTAGAATTGTCCCTTAGAACTTAAAGCATTCATAAGGTTTTTTATGACATATTTTATGTTCATTAAAGGATGTTTACTGAGCATTATTCTCATAGTATTAAAGATTTTGTGTGATGTGCCATTTCACTAAAAAGTTTAACTGAATCGAAACTAGTACCTTGCAGAAAATAAAATTTTATTTTCAACTAATTATGTACCACTGCTGTTCTGATAGTTTTTCACTTCTAGTTGTACCAGGAGCGGATTAAAGCCTAAATGCCTAGTCAGCTAAAAAAAATGGGGGGAGGGGGAGCTGGTGGGCTCTATTCATATCAATATTATACATCAATCAAATAATTTCATATATAAAGATGTCCAATCAGCTTTAGCTGACCATTAAATCTACCCCTAAGTTGTATGTACTGCTACCTTGTTCTTTGATAAGTTGAGAGAGGGTGAATTAGATATATGAAAGCTCAATATTTGCAAATTTATGACATTCAGGTTTAACAGTATTATTTAATATGATACAACATTCTGGGGAGAGATACTTAAATCTTGAACGGTAAATAATTTAAATAGAGAAAAAGATGTGTGTCAGCATTATGTAGATAGTTTGTTTTAAACATACAATAGGATCACTTTAGCTCAATAATCTAAAAACTCAGTTTTCAAGCAATTTAACTTTTATTTTAATTATAGCATCACTTCAGTATTTTCTTAAAGAAATTTTTAAATGTAATATAATTAATTTAAATAACTTTATGTATGAAACAAAAATACACATGTTGAATTTCAGGAATTACTTTAATGAGACAATTTTTTTCATATCTGTGGTTAGTCCTTTATTTTTAATTGAAGTCCACTACAAATTAATTTTGATTACAACAAGACTTAATTATTAATTAATTGTATATTTCCAAAATTGTTTTTTATTTTAATGTTCAAGTTTTTAGTGGCTTATAAATTTAGAAATGTGGTTATAATAAAATTTACAAGATGGTGAAAAGAAATGTAGTGAGGAGATACGTTGTATGTATTGTTTATTTAGTAAGTGAAAATTACCTTCATTTCTGATAGAAAATGATGCTCAGCTCTTCCGGAATAAATGTTCACGAGGATTTTATTTTGGGTAAAACACTGCTAGCTAGTAACGTGTAATTACAGTCTTAAAATTAATGGATAGTGGTTAATATTTTTATAGAAACATTTTCATTTAGTTAACAGTATTCAAACATGTTTTTTTTTCCCTTTGGATTGTTGAGTAACATCTTGTCACACTACCATTGTTAGGTATCTCAGTTACTAGCTGATTCTATGCACCTGTAGAATCAAAGAACTTATCAATTTTAAACTGCTTTAATTTGACAGAGAAACTTGAACTCTGTATCATGAACTCAGTCATACAAGTGTGGAAAGCTCTGTAACATGAGCTGTTAAGTCCGGTTGCAGGCTTGTTTCGTGGAGTTTTCTTTTTGATAACCGGTATCTTGTGCTTATCTTCTCTCCTTGCCACAAATACATGTTATGAACTGAAGCTGCTCCACAAAATATTATCCCTATTCCCATGACTACACTTGTCACTATAGCTGAACTCTCATGAAAACTAATGAAAGTAAAAAGGATGACACCTGTAGTAAAAAAAAAAAGTGATTCAATCGGTATTAGAAAACTGTTATGCAAACAGCTAATGCAAATAACATGTTGTATGCACTTATTAGGTTCATGGCTGTTAAGATTCACAGGGTTAATGTACTTTTCTACATCCAGAAATTTTGGTTAGGTATTGGGAAACAAGATATTAAAGCTTGAGATTATGATAAAAAAGAAAAAAGCACCATTTGTGTCAATTATCTGGATTAAAGAAAATTTCTTATTTTAGGGAGCAACTGTTTAGAACTAAAATCTTTTTTTTTGTAAATTAGGTTGGAGTCTTATTTGAATAAGATATTTTTCAGCATTCCTACATTAAACGTTATTTATATGACAATTCTTTGAGAAAATTGAAGTTGATACATGCTTCAAATGAGGGGGTGGTGTACAGGATAATTATAAAGAAAAATTTTGCAATTCGGTGCATTATATCTTGAGAATGGTATGGCAGAGGAGTGTTAAGCATATGATGCACATAAAAAGGTCACATGTTGTCACCAGCGGTTGTAATGTAGTATCTTTCACATATTTCCCGTGGGTGTAAATGGGCCTGTCTGATTCCAGTGCAGTTCATTCAATCAACATGAAAATGACAAGTGTGAAGAGAGATGAACTAGTGAAATGTAACTACTAAAAGGATCCAATAAAGACAGCTCTCAAAGAGAGCATACAATCTGCAGAGGTCCTTGTCTCAGTGTTGCCAAATGCAAGTTTGCGCTGAAACTATTGTTGAGGTCAGCCGTAATGTAGGAGAACAAACTAGTACTACTACATATAGGTGCAACAGTGCATGTTATATTGCCTGGTGTCTGTATTTGCCAGTTTCAATGGTTCATAAGGCTTTTCAGAGCAACTTTGCAAGTGTTTTCCTATGAGCTGCATCCTGTTCAGGTCCTGAAGGAAATCGATTTAATCCAGCATGTTGATTTTACATTGCGGTTCTTGTCAACACTAGAAGTCAATGACCATTAGTTTCCCAATATTTTATGAATTGATGAAGCACTTTTTGCCCTTAGTAGAAATGTCAAAGTGCACAATTCCATTCTGGAAATATGAGAAGCAAATGTTGATTGAATTGTTGTCATTGATGAGATATTAGGTCATAGTAGTGTCACTGGTGCAATATGTAACACCTATGACATTTAAATCCATATGATACCTTTAACATTCTCTGTTTATTTTACGTCCTTATGCTATACCATTAGTTATATACAATACCCTGAACTGTGAAACTACCTTTATAATCACCATGAAGTTTTACCAATACACAAATAGAGAGAGAGAGAGAGAGAGCATATTATACAAAATTTAAGAGTTCACACATTAATAAGTAAACAGTAGTTGAACACATACATTTATCAAGCTTAGTTGTTAAAATAATGTGAGAAACTTGTGTGTAGTATAGTGGTGTCACTAAATAGTTAATAATGTGACAACATTCTCTCAATTTAGCATTATCTGTTCTTCTTAGTTATGATTATATTATCAACCAGAAAGCACCCATTATCTAGGGCAAAACTACCTTCATTTAATGTGATACTTACGTAAGTAAAAACAATTTATTATATAAATTAGTTTGCTCTAATTTGTATTGTAACGAATTTACTATTATATATTTATTTTAATATCAACGTTTGTTTAGATTTAGAAACATGCATAGCTTAATGTTAGATATGTATTGCGAAACTCCCGCCTATTCTCCAAAGTTGTAGAAAATTCTCGAAAGTAAGAATCAACAATATTTGTATGAACGCAAATGCTTAAATTTGTATTGTTACGTAATCTGAATTTTCTAGAAAGCCTCCACACGCCTATAAATATAACCAATGCCACGCGCCAAAAAGGAGTATTTATTATTAGTTTGCTATAGTTAGTGTGCTATAAACGTTGGAAGCTATAATTGTTATTGTTATAACGTTTACCAATCGGAAAAATTCAGATATTTGACCAGGAACCTTTACAAAGTTAGAACATTACAAATCATTTAACTTCAGTGGATTCTCATCGGACATTAGTATTTTTAAGAAAGCATTATATAAATTCATCGTGGAAAACTCTGCATGTGTGGCTGATAAATAACGAAGGACAAAGCTAGCTAGCTTCCCGTTAAGCGAATCGTACCTACATCAACTCCTAATTAACCCACTCATCGTGAACCCTCGATAAGATATCAAGGAAGTTACAGACTAGAAAGAAGACTTTATATTGCTTATAAGTTTGTGAAACTTTTGTTTACAAATCCCTTGTAATAACTATTTATAATAACTGTTATTGTAAATTGTATTGTTGTGTGTATATTAAAACGTATTTGTGTTAAAAAAGAAAACTGTGTATCAATCTTGTTGGCAAATATCATAAATTGACTATGTATCGGTTTTTACTTAACTACTACATCCAAAGTACAATTTAACTACTAAATTTAAATTTATCAGTTATCTCAGTTTCAGGCTATTTTAATTTTAATACGTAAAACTATGATTTTTAAATAAACTTTTCAGTGTGTATAAGCATTGTGACTAAATTGTTTAACATGCTTGCTTTCAATCTCCATACAAAGATCATACAGTGTTAAAGCACCGTTTTATGTGCATGGTTTGTTTCTTAACACGATTTTATTCATAAAATTGTGTTAATTCGACAGCTAATAATTAAATAAATTTTATTCTATTTAAAAAAATAAATTGATGCATGTTATGAGAATTTTTTGTTTGAGAAGTTAGTCATGAAAGGTTTTCCTGCTTGTTACCAGACTTCTAATCTCTGTAGAGTAAAATAAAAACAGTGATAGATTGAAGAAAGAAAAAAAGCTTTGTATATAATATCATAGGAAAACTATTTCGTTAGACGATTTCTTGGATATTATTAATGTGGCTAAAAGAAGATTAATATACATTATACATATCAAAAGGCACAACTCTGTATTATAATCATACAGTAATAATAAATTAGTACATGGATCTAAATATTGAAAGGGAGAGCTAATTTTTTTAAACGGTGTTAATACGGATTTAGTTACTAAAACCTTGAAGACTTAAAACAATTGAGGCATCATTGGAGTTTTCATTATACTAACTATGACAAGGCATAACTAATGCTATTAAATAATGTCATTGACACCTCAAAGTTTAATTTTATGCACGTGATATTATGCAAATGTTTGCTACTGTAGTCCATATCCACGAATGTTCATATGATTGCTACATACTTTGCAGCTGTATAAACAATTAGAAAATAGTTGTTAATAAGACATGGTTACCTCAGACAGTAATGCAAGTTACATCAGCTTGGTATACTTAACACGATATATTCAATGTAATATTATCCACCCATCCCTCAGAGCTGCTTCCAGTTTGTCAGCACCACTTGGATGTGAATTGCATATTGCCAAGTGTCTTCCCATAACTGTTTTGATGGATTAAAATATAGTCAGAATTCTAAACAGTCCATTTATTTAATACTCACTTCTTCCAGGAAGTTCCTAACCAGTTGGGCTTTATGAGAGCGGGTGTTATCATCCATTAGAAGAAAGCTCTGACCAATTGCATTTGCATCAGTCATGATCGTAAAGTTGCATCCTTATGTCATATGTCACTCGTTATGCCATGTTATAGCACAGAACATCACTGTTACTATCAGCATCAATCCCTGCCCAGATCAGTATGTTATCAATGTCGTTCTTCCAACTGTACACATGTGGCTGCATGACGAAACATAATTTATTTGACCAATCCACATATCCTGGACATCTCGGAAGATGTTGTGTGATGTTAGGTTAAAGGAAAACACATAAATGGTCAGTTGCCATAAAATTCAGTTTTGTGGAGCATTTGTTTCCAAATGTTTTCATGTGTTTTTACCACCTAGTTGTTGCTCTGAACAATAGATCATTCCTTCTGCACACCATAAGCCTCAGGATAGAAAGCCACCAAGACTTTGTAAATGAAAAGTTTAGATACAGTAAAATACGATATCCGAGACTTCATTTTGTTAATCAGAATTTTATTGTACTTTAACACCTTTAATTCATGATATGGCAATTGGAAATGTTGTTTTTTGTTAATTGTAAATAACGATTTTATTGATAATTATGGAAATTAAAGTTTAGTGCACTGTTTTATTTGTGTATTGTGATTGTTCAAGGGCCTTTACAATTCAGGAAGGGGCAGTGTTATAGGCTATACTTTTAATAATTTAATGTTTTGTTCATTAGAATGAGTTTTACATGATGTAAAGATTGTGTGAAGGTTAGGAGTTTCATGAAAGTTTACACCTCTGTGGAATCTCAAAGTTCCCTGTAGCATGTAGAAAATTAGTTCAAAATAAAAACGAAAGACAGTGAGTTAAATTAATTAATCCGTTCAGTGATCGAGTTAATAAATTATTCAGTGCGTTTGTCATTTATTAGAAAGGAATTTTTTCAAGTAAATTAGGTGTACATTAGTTTCAGAATTTCTGTTGAAACATCGTTTGAAAAGTCAGGCCTATTAGTGAACGTAATCGGTATCATGTGTAGAACAAAGAAATTAGAAGAAAAGAAATTAATTTGTTGTAATTATATGGGTCGAAGTTTGCATAATATTTACCTAATAATTATAAGGAACCCATCCACCGATAGAACACGTCACAACAATAGAATTATTAAACATATAGTTTCAAAAGGCAGTTCTTCCATTCTATATTAACCGGTTAAGTTGAAATAATGTATTTTTAACTAATTACGACTTCATACATTTTTTTAAGCTTGTATGATTGATTGACCCAAGTAAACACAAGTATAATAATGGTCTACCGTTTTCCTTGTATTAAATTGTAAGATATTTCCAAATAAACTAGTTATACGATTTCTATTTCTGGTAAATTTTTATGAATATTACGATGAAATAGAGGTAAATGTAAACTAACGTAAAATATTTATTATCTGTAATAATTATTTCAATCACTTCAGTATCTCATATTGATGATCCTGCTGCTACAAAACTGTCGTTATTGTTTGTAAATGGGTTGTTTAGTATATATTTGCTCGTATGTACAATGTTTCATAATTGTAATTCTGTAGTTTTTAATATTATCCTGACACTATTTCCATTTGGAAGTGTGGGAATACTTTGTATACCACCATAAAGATGCGTTCATATCGGGGTTTAGAATTTCCAAGAAGGAAGATATCTCTTGTATCTAATAGCGTTGGAAAACAAAGGAACACGGATCAATTTGAGGAAGCAGGCCCATTCAGCAACAGATTTGCAAAAAATTGTTCCTCAATTATCGTAAGCAAAGTGCGGCGTCTTGTAACGGGTGATAATCCTCGAATAGAAAGGTTAGAAGTAAAAGTCGTTCACGTGCCCTAGGTAATAGTATACAACACAATAAAGAAGGATCTCAGTGTCAAAAACCGACACAAGTTTCGTCCTCAACGTACCCATTCAACCTTCGCATACCTCAAGCAGCTGGAGAATAAAACGAGTATTCGTGTTATTCTGTACGACGACATCAATATATTGGGCAAGTTGCTGGACGTAGCCTCTATGGGTTTCTGTCCGATTGGGCTCTTGAAATGGGTGCTAGGAAACCGTCATTCTAATACATTAGATTATGAAAAGCAGCAGAGAAGAGGGGTGTGCTTTGAACATGAACAGTAACGATGTGATGAGGCTCCAAAATCGTTTTGATATAACTTACTCAACCCTTATATATATGTATAATCATTTGAACTTTGGCAAAACATCATACTACAATTACTGTGATAATAGCTTATGTGCTCATATAGAGATTAAACTTTTGATAGAATATGCATATGATGCTTCTAGTTTGAGAACACTAGATCATAACAATATGTAAAACACAAACCTGGTATCCTAGAAACTTTTAGAAAACGAACTTTCCAAATGCACTGAGATCAGGGCCGCATAGGAAGAGTAGGCGCCTATGGCAGGAAATTTAAGAACATCGAACGAACGCGACAACAAAAATTTGATGAATTATACTTTTATCTATTTTTTTAATGCGGGGCTGCCGCAACTCGTCACACTAGATCGAGGTACAAATCAAGAGCGCTGAACGATCACGTGGTTAATGAAGTGACCAATACAAGTTTCATTTCTGGAACAATCACGTGAAAGTGGGAGCAGCAAAAAAAATATCTGCCTAGAGCGACACTGTAAGTTAATGAGGCCCTGACTGAGATTAATTATTTGTAATAGTCTTATATATACATTACCTGTACAGAAGATTGGTATTGAAAGGAAGAAACATCCTGCTGCTATTGTCCGAGTGCAACTAGTTTTCATGAGGTACCATGCTATTCTGAAACATATGAACAAACTAGTAACGAAATTTATTTTGAAAACAGCAACGAGACTTACTCCTAGGCAATTAGTGTAATTATTTAAGCTTACGGCATCGTAACATTCTATCATTAATATGTTGGGAATTTTTAAGTTTTACAACCAACTGTTGCCGTGTATGTCGGTTAGTTGCATTTTTTAGTGTGAAAGCATTTTTTTATCTTCATATTTCGAAAGTGAGCTGTGCTGTCTACAATATAAATTTATTTTGGCCTACATACATCATGATTAACTATGTATTCATTATTTTGTAAACATTTCAAAACGTGGAGCTTCTCGAGATGAAAGCTTTATACAGAAGTATTAAATATCGGCGTCTTTTATCAAAAATTATGTTTGACACTAATTAGCTATTATCCAAAGGTTTATATATTTATTTATATATATTGTAATTAGATTACAGTTGGAGGGTTTCCTATACATCAACAAGAGGTGGCACGTCTTAAGATACCCTTAGTTTTCATATTTAGATCTTAAATTGTAGGCGAACATACTGCTCATTTTATGGCTTTATGTTATGTTTTACGACAGAATGACTCCATTGACAGCCTTCTCTTGAGTGCATCATGATGGTGCACATTATGATTATAATAATAATAATCCAATGATCATGATGTTTAATATTTTTTTCTCAGAGTAATCTTGTCGTTTTTAGAAGAATTATGAATATTTTACAATTTTACGACCGTAAAAAAGGGACATCAGATAAAATAACCCCTACTGTGGATGATAATAGTTCAAGGTTTGTTATAGGAAGCCTACATTGTGCTTTGAGTGTTTCATTGACAAACATAATGAAAATTAGAATGAATTATAATATTCACTGTCTATCTTGTTTTTTCCACTTTTCATAAAAGACTTAGACACAACGTCTAATTAGTTTTTTGCTCCACTTAATCAATATGAAAAATTTTCTTTCCATTTCATTTCTATCCATACTATATTACAGTTTTCATAAGTTTTTTTATTTATGAAAGAAGTCTCAGTTAGTGTTTTTTGTTTCAGTTACTCACAATGAAAAATTTAATGCCAGTCTCTAGATGTAATTTTAAAATAAAGTGATTTAATCATGTAAATTTATTTTATTTCAGTTGTCCTTTCAACTTGGCATTCGTACTCCACCAAGTGGTACGTGATGGAAGGAGAGGCTTCATTATAGCCGTCCGTACAAAACAAATAAATAAATATTTTCATATAGGACTTTGGAGATATGAGGTGCAGTTATATCTTATGGGTGCTGTGTACCACGGGTGGCACACGACGTCCAACAGATAACATGCAAACCTACCACTGGTGTCGCACGATGTGTTGAACGTGTTAATTTAACTTAAAAAGTAATGAGTCGAATGGCTAACGAAAAATCTACAAAATAAAGTAAAATAGTGGCTAGAG
>NW_013665721.1:827614-838236 GCF_000517525.1 Limulus polyphemus | reverse complement strand
AACGTTAACTTAACTTACCTTTACTTACTATACTACTATATATATATATATATATATATATATATATATATATATATGTGTGTGTGTGTGTGTGTGTGTGTGTGTGTGTGTGTGTGTGTGTGAATGTTTTATTCAGTTTACAAATGCACTACCTATGATAACATATTCTGGGACACAGATGTTTTTGTTGATAAAATAAAAAACAAGGTTGCCTATTTGTTATACATGCATGAGTGCCGGATTAACCATGAGGCAGCTGCCTCAGGGTCCCCACAATTATTTTATTAACATTATTTAGGAATATCGCGATATTCGATTTATATATTTATTTCTTATATTTGAAAGTTTGTTTTTGATACACCAGTTTTTTTTATTATGTTTCAAAGGGCCTCCATAAGTGTATTTGCCTCAGGGCCTCCACATACCTTAATCCGGCCCTGCATGCATGGAAATTTCATAATTGTTTTTCAAAGAATATTTTTCAGAATCTTTATTAGTTTATTATCAGTCTGATGTGAGATGACAATATTTTAAATATGTTAATCGCTAAAAGAAAAACATGGGCTCAAAACTAGTATATATATCCTAACTATCAAAGTTGGGCAACTTTCTTTGATGTAAAAGATATTTTGGTTCGGACGTTAATGTGTCGGGCTGCGGATCGAAGGATCTGTCTGGAATGTGACGCTGATGAACATGTTCCTCAATTTATGCCGTGGACCGTTCATAAAAGTGGCAACAGTTATTTCTGCTATTCAGTTGAAAGAGCCAGATAAAGCCCTTGTGTCAGCGATCGCTACTAGCTTACTGCCTTCCATCTGGTCGGCAGATTCTTGGGGGAAAACGGTCTCTCTGACTAAAGCCACGTGCGCACAAGTTACCGTTCAGGTTAAAAATTCCAATTCCATCGTGTAAAATAATTGTTCCAAAACATGAGAAGCAATCTTTGTCGTAGTTTTAGGGGTTTATAGGCTGCGCACCCTTCGATGCTACAAAGCAAGTAAAAGTGTCCGAACATTCGAGAAATCCACTAGTCAATTTAAAAATGAAAATTAAAAACACTTAGTGTTTACCGTTTAAACTGAAGTTACAAGAAAAATATATTTAATGTTTGCACTTGTATAGAGTATGTTATGATGCTCTTAAGAAGGTTATATTTAATCGCTTTTACACCCGCTTATTTTTATCACTATTAAAATTCGGGTTGTGGTTTGTTTGTTTGTTTTGGATTTCGCGCAAAGCTACACAAGTCCTAATTTAGCAGTATCAACATTAATAATCCACAACCCGAAGCCCCGGCATGGCCAAGTGGTTAGGGCCCTAAACTCGCAATCTGCGGGTTCGAATCCCCGTCACATCAAACATACTCGCCCTTTCAGCCGTGGGACGTTATAATGGGACGGTTAATCCACTATTCCTTGGTAAAAGTGTAGTCCAAGAGTTGGCGGTGAGTGATGACTAGCTGCCTTCCATATGAATGTTGTGCATTTTCACTACTGAAACTCTGGTAAGACTGAATGATGGGTAACTAGCACTGTTGAACTCGTGTGTGATTTGAAATTTGGGTATTATCATTGTTAAAACTCGTGAGAGATATTAATGTTAATACTTTTCGTTGTTAAAACCTACGTGAGACACTTTTTTTTTCGTTTGTACTGTTGAAACTCGAGTGAAACATGAGTGATGATTTTACCATTGAATCTCGTGTTAGACGAATGTTTGCGTATTTTCGCTGCTGAAACTCCGGTGAGATATTAATACTGTACACATTTTGACTGTTAAACCACCTTTGAATAAATAATATTGTGCGTTTTCAAAGTTGTACAATTTCATTTTTAAACATGTGTAAGATACAAATGTTGTGTACTGGATTTGTTAGAACTCATGTGAAATGTAAATGATGCACATGTTCACAGTTGAAACTCACGTGAGACAAAAGTGTTATTCATTTTCATTATCAATATCATGTGAATTGAAAGTTGTTCACTTGCACTCTTGAATCCTCTTTATTTTGTTGTTCAACTACTTGAAATATTGGTGTAAAGACAAAAGAAATAAGGTAAATGAAATTCCTCTACTTACTTACATTAGGGTGTGTTTTTAGTAACTTTGATATATAAAAATTGGAATTGTGTGTTTTGTTTTGAACTGCGCGCAAAGCTACACGAGGGCTATCTGCGCTAGCCGTCCCTAATTTAGCAGTGTAAGACTAGAGGGAAGGCTGCTAGTCATCACCACTCACCGCCAACTCTTTTACCAACGAACAGTGGGATTGACCGTCACATTATAACGCCCACGCGGCTGAAAGGGCGAGCGTGTTTGGTGGGACGGGGATTCGAACCCGCAGATTGCGAGTCGAGCGCCCTAATCACCTGGCCATGCCGGGCCCGAAAATTGGAATTAAGAGATTTGGAACAAAAAATAATTTTACATTTTCTTTTGTTTCCTTTCTCTCGGGAATGTTATGATAACCGTACGCTACTCACCCCTGGAAATGAAAGCGTAATAATAATAATTTCTTATATATACTTTTCTATACTCTCAGCTGTCGAAAGAGGAACAGCGGGAATAACTTTAGCATTGATAGAAAAAAAAACAACAGATATATATACTTCTTATCTGAATGTCTTGTGGAATTAACAGTGAAAAAATACATAATATAACCGACAACTAAGAAGGTATAATGAAATGAAATCGCCCTACCTATCCACGTTCTCAGATCCCCTGAGGAACTTCATGATAAACAACAACTGAAGGAAGCAGACGAACACGCAGCACATGTTAAGAGAAATTGTCAAGGTACTCAAGGCTACGGACACTTGGTGGACCAAAACATATTCACCTGTTCTGACCACTACGTTAAAGGGCCGTGGAGAGAGTTTATCCAGAAACAAGACGGCCAATAAAGCCATGAGCAAGGCCAGCAGACATACCAACGCTAGCGCGGCCATTGTTTGATAAGCACTTTTCTCCTGAGGGGCTACTGTGGACTTGGAGGAGGACTTTGGTGAAAAAAAGAGATGAGAACACGGATAGGTTCTGCCTGGAGACAGGTTTAACAGTGGTTTCCCTGTTCCGCTGTCGCTATTAATGAAATCAGTAGGTGATAACCTGGTCAGACTGGGTTTCGATACACTTAGGGCATTGAGATTGAGATTTGTTCGAGGCGAAACTCCGTTCATCTTGTAACCCGAAGGTGTTGGAGTAATAGACGCGTCTACGCTCAGAGAAGTAGACATAGCTGCTGTAAGAGGCTTGTTTAAATGAGACTGGTCACTCTGTTACTGCCGGAACAGGAGAATAATTGCAACATTACACATTATATGAAGTACAAAATCTTACAATTCTGTTATTTGATGCTTTTTTCTTCTTCTAAGCAATCAATATTGAAATCATTCGGAAACGTTTCAGAATAAAATAATCTTGCTTACCAAAAAATTCGAAAGCAGACAGTAGAAGTTTTTTCCAATGAGCATTAGTTTCTCGCATGTACTGGCTTACCTCATGATGAATAATTACCACAACAACATAAACACCGATCTTTACCAGTTATCAGCCGTCGCTAATACATAAATCCATCCTGGCTTCAATCTGGTA
This sequence comes from Limulus polyphemus, assembly GCF_000517525.1. Lineage (NCBI taxonomy): Eukaryota > Metazoa > Arthropoda > Merostomata > Xiphosura > Limulidae > Limulus > Limulus polyphemus. The sequence continues at coordinate 834,639 of NW_013665721.1, read as the reverse complement.
TGAATGATAAAATATATTATAATTTATTATAATTCAATAACTGGCGAGTAAAGAAACCTCAAACTTGTATCGTTCTAGGATTTAGAACATTCGCTCATCGAAACGCAAAATCTTTTCTTCATTCTTTCTTGGAAGACTGTGGATGTGTAACATGTGAGAATTCCAAGGCTGTTTAAGAAGCGTCTGTTAACAATTTTGTGCACTCAGTTTTAAGTAGTGTACTCGTACTTGAAAGCTCGATGAGAGATTACGACGAATGTGTGAAAGTTTTCATAACTCTGGCGATGTCAAGAGTGGCTTGTTATTCGATTCGTGCTGAAGAAACAAACTTAACGGAACGCTATCAAATAAGAAGAAGAAATATTCACGGTGACAAACTTCCCTCATCCATTTTTCAAAGCTATATAAAATTTCCTCTGTAAAATACGTGGGAATATATCACTCCGCCCCGGAAACTGATGTCAGTAGAATAACCACGTGACTTCGGATAACATAACCTAGAAAGACGACAAAAACAATCGCTGAGTACGGGTTGGGATTAGTCATTACAAGACTTTCCAGATGTGATATGTACAGTAAAAACTTAAGAATAAGCCTGTGCTAGAAGGAACTACTATACTATATACAATTCTTTTATTTCTAAGCCATCATAACTTACAGACTGATCAATATCAACAATCAGATAGAAATATCATTTTTTCTCTTAGCTAACGAACGTATAATGTAAAGTTGGATAAAATATCCGAATGTAAAAGTTGCTTACTGAGTATCAGTTATAATGAACAACCTTGTGTGCTTTTATTTATAACATTCATGAGTGTCCTCTTTCTATTCGGTGATATTTTGAAATATTGTATTAAGTATTACATGGCCAAAAACAAGAGTTTCCATTGTATTAATGACTCGGAATAGCACTGCTGTAAAAATAATGTATACCACAAACTTTCCCAACGTGTACAGCTTTTAGGAACAAGAAGCACTGTTTTTTTTTGTTGTTGTTGAATTTCGCGCAATGTTACTAGAGGGCTATCTGCGATAGCAATTTCGAATTTTAAAATGACACTAGAGAGAAGGTATCTAGTAAACACCACACAACGCCAACTCTTGGGCTGCTCTAATCGAATAGTAGGATCGACTGTGACATTATAACACCCAACATGGCTGAACCCTCGACCCACAAATTGCGAGTCGAGCGCCCTAACCACCAGGCCATGACAAGCCAACGCGAAGCACCTCTGCGCTGAATTTATGTAATTGCCAACAGACATTTATCAATTTTTTATTCTAAATTTGGTGTTTGAAGAAAACTGTGTTTAAATGCATTTTAAAACTTTGATAGTTTTCTTTCGTACAATTCAGATTTCATCATTAACATATCACTGAATTTTTTTACTTAAGATTTGTGTACAAATTTGACCACTTTAATGTCTTTTTCGATGCTTTCTTGAATACCTCATCAATGCAAGCTTATGATTGATATTACATGACATTGTAGGTAATAATGAACTGGACATTTGTTTGCTTTATTCGTATTTAGATAAAACGCCAGTTGAGAATCTCGGAACACCGTAATAACAACAAGAGACAATAAAATTCTTACAATATCCATATGTATGTAAGTGGGACATGTAAAATTAAAGTAGATTTTGTGTCACGTTACTCTATTTCTTTACGTTGTATTTATAGTTATGGCAAACCTACTAGAGCTATCTGCTACTGTACCTAATTTTGATATAGTATTTTTTGTCCAATTTTATGCAATGATATTGGAGGGCTATCGACATTGGCCGTTTCTAATTTCGAAAATAGACTATAGGGAAGACAGTTAGTCAACACCACTTAGCCCTAACTGTTAGGCTACCCTTTACCAATGAATAGTGGGATTGACCATCACATTATAATGCTTCATGGCTGAAAGGGTGGATTCCGGGTAAAGTGCCTTAACCACCAAGCCATGCCAGGCTTTTACACTAGGGAAGGCAGCCTGGTAGTAACATCCTATCAACTACGCTAATGGAATTACTGTCACTCTTTAACAACTTAAAGTGAAGGGAATATCCCGTGCGTTTGATCCCGGCTCTCCAGCTCCGAAATCCAGAGTTTTGCCACAGGAACAACCCGTGCCCCATGTTGTTTCAGCTGAATTTCATAAAAATTAAATTTAGTCACACAGTAAAAAAGATGTGGGACTTTTAATATCGGTTACACGAAAACTTATTAATATATATATACACTTCTTCAAAATGAAAATGATTCACTTCTACATATGGCATTTGCTTTGATTGAGTGACTGATACGAAATATGTCATCTTGAGAAAAACATGCTGAAGAGTATATGTAGAACTTTGCATCAGTCTACTTCACGAACGGCTAAGAATTACAGTTGAAACAACTGTTAATTTCAACCTTCCATAACTAGTTATGAATAAATCTTTAGTAAGGTGTATTCAGGTAATTTTTCTCAATTTTCGCGTAGGTAGTTAATGACATCGTTGTAAATTGGATCTCAAAAGGTTGTAAACATTTACAAATCCTTTAGCTTATGTTAAGGTTACGCACGGCAAAGACTATCTCATGTCGAGTATTGCAATTTGGAACTCTGTTTGTACCCATTCCCTTTGGAAGATAAGCTAATCTCAAGGAGTGTCAAAGATACCTGTACAAGTTGGTACAATTTGGGATTTTCTCCCTTGAAAATGTCACTTGGAATAATCATTGACGAAGGTAACTATGAATCGTGGGATATCACACTGAACCTTTTGTCTGAACTTGAAAGTACAGGATAACATTATTTTTAGTGTCCTTGTTCTGTGGGAACGGGTTTAGGAAGTTTCCCCTAGCACCAACAGCCAGTTGAAGTCACAATGAGAAAAAGAATCCAGCCTGAGGGTAATAAACATAAACATGTTACTCTGAATAAAGATTTATTGCTCACTTATTTTTTTCTTTTTCTGTCAGTGAAATTTATTATTTATATAACATTTAATGAACCCGTGTTTTTATGGAAATATTTGGCTATCTATCTATCTATCAGTGTACCTAAATACAACAGACTAGATGAAAAGTAACATCTCGGTGCCATGACTAAAGGAGTTGTTATTGCAGAGTTTATTTGTAACATGGTTCTTTTTTATCATTTGATTCTCTGGTACTGTGTCATTTTAAATACCACATAGAACTGAGGAGAGTAGGATGTCACAGTTGAAGTTAAGACTTGTTCCAAGAATGTGGCAAGGACTAAATGATACACTCTCTTAGACCAAGAGCTTTCATTGGTAATTGTGGGAGAGATGTTTGTGTTCTGACTTTGTCCTCAAGACCATGAGGTTGATGAACACATAACTATGTAATTTGGGTGCCTGTGATGCAACCTCTAATGACTACTTTCTGTGGTCTAGGGCACAGGGTAGCAGAGAAAGGTCGAGCAGCATGAATATCTTATGACTTATTGGGGTGGTTATTATGCAAGATGTTGGGTTTAGTCGCCCATGATCGAGGAGAGTATGAAGATATTTGCGCTAGATTATATTTGATGCACTTCAGCAGGATTACGAATTAGTGAGGAGGTTTCCAGACCAGCAGAACATATTAAATACACTCCAAAACTGCATCTAGTGGCTGAGAACACTGTAATATTTCTTACATCATTACAGTGACAATGATGGTGTGTGCTACCAATCTCTTATGAACTTAGCCCAATGATTTGTATTCATCTCCACTCTTCTAGGAGAAAGTGATGACCTCCTCCAAATGCTCTCAGCCACACAGTGGTAGAGAAGCTGGTAGTAGGTTCCTTTCAGTACCACCATATAATTACGGTGGTGATGTGAAACCATTAAACCTACCTTAAGGGGATGACAAAAGAAGGTTTGAATTATTTCCTCAAGGATTTGAAGCAAGTTTTGCTTGGAGTAGATGGACTTGAGGACAGGTGGTGCAATATCTATATAATTCCGTGCCAGATACTTTAAAGCATCTAGAAAAGGAGTAACTCGATGGCTGGGAGTTTTCAGGTTCAAAGTTCAAAGACCTCAAAGCTTACGTACGCATATAGTTATAAAACTAAGAATAGACATTGTGTTTTTCTGACTTAAAGTAATCTATTGTCATTTATATATATATATAACTTAGCCTCACTTTGTATTATCTGGAAGTTTACTTTGGAAACAGTTGAAAAGACTGGTGTTTTATTCCCACATTCTGAAGCTGAGTTTGAGGGTAATGAACGTTTTACTTAAATTTAGCACATCAGTTCTCTTAATCTTTTGGTGAGCTTTTTTGTTGTCGTTGTTCTTTGTTTGCTTATTTCAGAATTTCATGAAATGCGTCACAAATATGAAACGAAAGGCACTTGACCGTAAAACCGAGTTAACGATAAACTATATTGGTATATTTGTTACTGAGCGCAAAGTTACACAATGGGCTATTTGTGCTATGCCAACCATGGGTATCTAAAGCTGGTTTTATAATGTCTTCAGACTTACCGCTAAGCCAATGGGGGTAATAGCTCTTCGCCATGACATATGAAAGAAATAATAAAACACTTTTAAATCTTTTTTTATAGTGGTCATTAACACTGAAATAGCATAACGCCAAACAAATAACAAACTACTACCTCATAGTTGTTTGTAATAAAACAAGGAGAGAATAGGACTATAAATATACTTTTTTTAATGAAAACATTAAATTAATATTTAGAACTATTATCGTTATGCATGTAATCAAATAGCGTCTTTTTTATAATAAAATATTAAAAAGTTGGCAATACTTTTGAAAAATATATTAAACGATCATATTTTAGATAGTAAATCTGGTTGGTCAAATTGATCGGACAAATGAGGACATTATATAGAAGTTGTAAATATGGTATAAAAGAACACTACGTCGTTACGTTGAAATATGTAACACAATAAGATTGTTACAAACTACATTTCAGGTGCTTTGAGGTCGACGTCCGACCGGAATGCGGCAGAAGGCAAGAGAAAGTTTCCCGGATTTTGTCTCCCCTGATGCGGCCTTGCCCTCGTGGAGAGGTTGACGCCGCCCTCAAAGGAGCATGCGCACTCATTACGAAGAATGGTTTAATAAAATTTTAAACAATATCTCATACATTTCAATTAATCAGTTGGATTAAATAGAAGTAATGTCTTTAACGCTCGGGAAATAAAACAATTTAAAGTGCATAATACAGTCACAAAACATAAGATTAAAACACAAGAAGAAAAGTGTAATATATTGTTTTGAAATGAATAGCTGTATCTGAATGACTTAAACATTTTATCTTGCTCGTGCTCAGAATAAATTAAGATACAGGTCAGTTGACTAGAGGTATGGCATACAAAAAAGAAAACTGTCTGAAGTAAATATTTCTAAGAGATTAGTTAACTTGATTTTACTAGTTAATTTTAGGGTGGAAATATTTGTAACAATTATTCCGAATATATATGTATAGTGAAGGTTAAATAACATAACATAGTTTCCGAAATGCTTTTATTTTTTAAATAACAGTAATAATCAACTAGAATTCACTAACTATATATATTTCTAAAGTAAAGACTGTATAAAATTCAAAACAATAATCCAGCCATTCGTTCGAGTGTCTGGTTAATCTCATTTGTAATGCAATTAAAGTATATGAAACAGTGAACAACAATAATTTGAAAAAAGGCTTGGTGCTCAGTTCTGGAAGAAGAAAAAAGTTAACAAAACTAATTTGACATAAATCAAAACAAATATTTTTAGTTTGAATGTCAGATGGCAATGGAAACGTGTTATAAAGCACAAAAACTACACAATGAGTTATCTGTGCTATGCCAACCACGGGTATCGAAACCCGGTTTTTAGCGATATAAATCATCAGACTTACCGTTGAGTTCTCGAGAGAGGGCAAAATTGAAACAACAACAACAGCATAAGTCTCGGATGAGACTAATATCAGAGAATATTTTGATTAAATCCACAATATTTTTTTCTTTTCAAAGTAGTAGCATAAAAGTAGGCCAATTTCTCTCACGTTGGTTGTTTGTTTGTAATTAAGCACAAAGCTACACAATGGGATATTTGTGTTCTGTCCACAACGTGTATCGAAACCCAGATTCTAGCGTTGTAAGTCCGCAGACATACCGCTGTGCTACTGGAGGGGGGCATCTCTCGCTGGAATAAGTTGGGTTAATGTCTTATTCATTATTTCTGTTAATACACATTGTACTTTGTCTCGTTTATAGACTGTTCACGCAAAGCCGTCCTTAAATTTGAATTGTTAGACTAGAGGAAAGACAGCTAGTCAACAGCACTCACCGCCAACTCCTGTGCTTCTCTTGCCTAACTGATTAGTGGGTTTTCATCTTTATTCTTATAACACGCCCAAATTTAGGAAAATATTTTTACGGCAATAGGACACGAACCACGAAGTCGCGGATTACTGGCACGTTAACTACTAGGCCACGCTCCAGTATCATTAAAAACAAAAAGACTGTACAGTTGTGAGATTATCTTAGCGTACGATGTCCTATGCGAATAATTCTTTTTCTTCTTTGTGGCTTTTACAATGTACTTTAAGGGTCAATACGCTAAAATTAATTGGAGAATTATATAAATAATAAACTTGTATACAGGCCTAATTGATGAAAAATGGAAAAGGAAATCCTCAGCTAACTATAATATTGGAAAGTGGATACAACGTTTTTTTGGGTCCGAAACTTAGGTTTAAATTCAATTATATGTCGTTAGGAATGGGGTACAAAAGTCACAAAGTTAACAAGAACTAATCTGATACCAACAGCAAATAACAGAGGCCTGCGAATTCAATCTTCATAAAAGTTGTTTTGGTTTTAATAATGGACTTTCCATAATTCAGCTACGCAGATTTCGAAAATAATATTAATTTTTTTCTACCACATAAGGTTTTTTTTTACAAATCTGGAAGAAAACAAATTCTTACTTTTTATTATTATGTTTGTTAACAAAAATACAAACAAACTGTGTGAAATTTACGTCTTTTAGTCTCAGAACTACGTGTTGTGGTA
>NW_013665721.1:812648-826649 GCF_000517525.1 Limulus polyphemus | reverse complement strand
TAATCTTTTGTAATTGACGAATCTCAGAATTGCTCTCCTGGGCTGTAATCAGCTGACCCTGATCGAGAGATGTCATAGAAAATGTCCCTGACATTGGTAGAACTCGATTGAGTTGACGTGTTGAGAAACTCATCATCTTAGTGAGTTAAAAATGTGTTGGACAAATCCACATCATTTAAAGTCTCATTGAACAGTTGACAAAACATAGCCTTGGTAACAGCACAGGCGGGAAGAAAGATTAGGAAACTCTTCTTCGAGTTTCAGTACTGTTTTCAAAATATGGCTTATCAGTCACACTATACTACTAGCCAAATCGTTACCGAGTAACAAAGACACACCTTCCTTCGGAAGTGTGTGCTTAACCCCAACTGTGGAAGACCCCAATACTAAGTCCAACTTTAAGTTGCTGTCGTAAAGAGGGACACAAACAAATCCACACTCTACACCACTAATGACCACATTGGCCCCAACACATGATTTCTCAGACAATGGAAGTAATCCTTCCAAAAACAATGATTGAGAAGCCCTATATCCCGCAGGATATTACTAGGGTGCAGATGTTATCGCCAACAAGAGAAACAAATCCCTCAGTAACAAATGGCTTGTATTCCTCCTCATGACATCAGACTTGTCATAATCACCAACTTTCAGTAGTACAGGCAAAAAAGTCAAGAGCCAAGTATTCAGAAGGACAGTTAATGTTGCTTCATCGTTTTCTTCTGAAGTTTGAAGTACTTGGGAATAACATGGCCGGACGTTTTTCAATAAGCATATGTCGGCTTGGAAATCCAAGACTAACTTGTTTGATGAACCACTGGCGCTCTTCCTGTCAGACTTCGTGCTAAAGACGTTTTCCGATTTGTGAGTACCTTAAGAGGTGATAAAAACAAAGCCAGGCTTCCTTTGACCACTTTGAGAAAATTTGTTTGTGTAAAGATCTTTTGTGGATGAAAGCCTATTCATCAGCCAACATAGCAGCGTGGTGAAGGTCAGAAGCTTTGTTTTGATCCAGGTCAATTTTGAGATCAGCAGGTACATAATGCTTAAATTCTTAAAGGATGAGTTGCCGAAGGCTATCGTAATTTGATGAGAATCCTTTGGAAACATACCACTTGTAAAAAAAAAAAAGTAATTTTACTTGTGGGAATTCCATGGAGGTTTGGGTGTCAATTTTTTTATACTGCCGGAATTTCTGTCAGTAAACTTCGTGAACAAGTTAGTAACTTTTCAGAATGACTTTTTTAAACATACTAGCAATCAACACAGACAGGGCACTGAAGATTTCTTGGGTCTTTCCTTTCAAGATTGATTGTAACAAAACAGTCCAGTAACGCAACCCAAAGGTCATTTAAGATCTTCAGCAACTTTTTCAAACTGTTGAAAATACTTATCAATATATTTTTTTCTGAAAAGGAGGGACCAAACGAACCTGTCTACTGACATCAAACTCATTGACCGAGGAGAAGTGTGAGTTTGTACTTTGAGTTCTTTTAATCTTATTTCTTTTTGAATTTCTTACCGTTTTAACTGGCCCCGAATTTCCAGTTGTTTTACCTGAAACTCTAATATTTTTTTATTTGAACAACATCTGTTTGAATTTCGGGTAAGTTTATAAGAAAATCTTCTGACAAGATTTCATCCTCGACCATGTGTTCAATAACAATTCTCAAAAGTTCAGACTTCCGCATTGCTGGTTTACCATCGAGATGGTAATATCTACCGACAACAAGTAACTCACTTTTCCTAAGACTGTAAATTAACTCGTGAGTGGGACCTTTTCCAATCTCATTTAAGAATGTTTTTAGTTCGAAGCCTATGATACATTAATGTTAGCCTTCTTTCAAAGTACAAACGCAAAAGTAATGTATTCTTGAAGTAAATTAAGGTAAAATGGAAAACAGTTGCAAAATCAGAAAATTTGATGACGTTTCCAGAGTCCTCCCTGCTTTCGTCTTCAGTGGGAAATTTCGAAATGTCGTCAGATTTTCTGAAGTAATTAGTTCTTGCCCATTTTACCTTTATTTACTAAGATAAAAATAATGTATATTGTAACAAGACCAGAGCAAAAATAAAGCATAAATAAGGAAGAAGTGGGTTGCACTATAAAAAAAATCCTGAATGTTTTTTGTTTTGTTTTACCTTTAAATATATCATTTATTTAGCTAGGGTAACTATGGTATACGATTTAAAAAAAAAAAACTAAGACGAGAAAATTAATAGCTTTAGTTCTGAACGATGATGCGCTGGACCTATATTTGTTTTTGTCACTAGATGTTCTAGTAGAATTCATGTAAAATTAATGGTCAGTGTTTGGTTGAATTTGTTGAAACGACAGAACCGGTCTCAAGCCAAGAGACAGTTGAAAGGCTTTATTATGTAGTATTTTTATTAAGGAGTCAAAACACACAAGAAAAGTAATGAACATTCGTGTGCACGAAATGATTAAAAAACGCGGGTCCATATCCTGTGATAAGCACGTTTATACATTTTAATAGAACCCCAGCTTCTAATTTACATTTTTTTACATATGCCTACAATGGTTAGATTTAAATTATCTCTGTTTAATATCCGGCTGAACAACAACAACAATTCGTTAAGAGGTTAGTTAATTCAACACGTGGCAGTGCTGGAAATCTAGTGATAGAAGTTTGTAAGATGTTGTTGAACGAACAATTAACATTCTTATTCAGAACCCCCTACTGAACTTAGACGGGAATGTAATGACTAGCCTAGGGAGGACAATAAACTAGTTACAAAGTCCAGCAACACCCACAGGATTCACAAGCATGTAAAACAAGCGAAATAAACTAGAATATATAAAAAAGTTGGTCAGCGACACCAAAAAGTTGTTGACTCTTAAGTAAATGGATGGAGATGAGTATCATTTTAAAAACCTGTATATCAGTCTACGATCTTGAGGAAAACCATATAGTAAAGCAACTACAAGGTGTATGTGTTGGTAAGATGTTGGTCATGATCATGTCTTACTTTAATTAGTAGAGTATGTTAAACGCCTTCTTTAGTTATGGAGTTAAATCAACAATGGATGGTGTAAATGCTGTCCACAAAACTCTCACGTGGCGTGACTGATGGGCTCTTAGAATCATTGATATAGTTAGTGTTCTCCCATTGATGTTATGGTTCCTTGACCCCCTCCGGGAATCTAGCTTGCTGGTTCGCCAGTTCGTGTGAGTGATAGTAAAGTTATTTAAAATAAAATATTACAAATACAAGTAAACAAATAAATAATCGCTATTAAAAATAAACTAGGTAATGCAGTATTACTAATTCTTACCGAATAAATCTTATCTTTAAATGACTAAAGTAAATTTTATTAATAATAATAACCATTACAATTCACTTGCATAATCTGGTTCACACCATAACAGTTGTCTCAGGAAAACTGGTCATATATATATATATATTCGTTTTTCATTTTCAATTTTTTTATTTAGGCCTATTTTGGGATTTATGGGGCTAAAGGTCAACCCAATAATGTATATTTTGGGCTCCTTTACGGTAATATTTACAATAATTGAGATGAAAGTGAGTGAAAATATTAATGTGCATGCGCCTAACACATTGACATACAAAAAGTTAGATTTCGGTCATTTTAAGGGAGGTACAGAACTCATAAAAAAGCATAATTTTGGGGTTTTGGATCAGAACTACTAAACAGAACTACTAATATATATTTCTATTGCACCAGTATTCCGCGTATAATTCACTTACAGTTATAGCATGAGTTGCCAGTGTCGTATACTGCTCTTCCAGTAATCGCCTGTCCCTTTTGTCAAAGTTAATTCAGGCTGGTTCAGTTACTTCAGAACTCACTTTGACGGAATAAACTATACTTCTTATCTCTTTTAAAATGGTTATTTTTACCCTACTTATTAATCGTTAGGCCTATAATCATCATTAGGCCTTTCACTCCTACGGCAGTTAGCTTTTCTTTAGCCGAACTTCTACTTCCCGTGACTTTACTTTTTCGTCTGCTCTGTCTGTCTGTTGTTCCCGCTCGTCTCACACTATTTATATATTTATCACTTAATCGTCTGCTCGCCTTCTAGAAATCTCTATATCCCAGACATCAATAAATTTCACGCGACGTTCAATAGCCTCAACATCAATTAATGATAAATACAACGGAGGATTCATACCGAGTTACGTTACTAAACTTGTCATAACGTTTACTTTATAATAATTGCTTTTAACTCTCTTGTTATGAAAAAAACAACAACTAAATAATTATGAAACATCCAATCACACAATAAATAAATTAATAATATATACACTAAATAGTCTTTTAAATCTCACAACCAACTTAAATGAGATTTGGTACAAAGATACCTTCTTACAGATCCCAAGTAGCGATAGAGACAGTTTTCGATTTCTTTGGTGTTGCAATTAGGTGTTAGAGACATGCTGCATTCACTCGTGAATGTTGGCCTCTATTTTTTTTTTATCGATCGAATGCTATTCCTGTCCGTGATCGATAAAATATCATGGGTCGGATTGTAAATGGGAAGTTAAAATCTTATTAAATGGGTATTATGGCATTTTGTTGTGCATGTCAGCCATGTTTAAGGTACACAAAAAGAGATAGGTAAGGAAATGTTTTAGGTGCATCGTCCGTTTTAGAAAACACAGAAATAAACGTGAGCTATAATGTAATAACACTACAAAGCAGCCTACGTATTCGTTTACTGTCGTTATTAAAACAGTCAACAGTAGTTAATGCTGGGAAAAATATTTTTACATGGTTACAGTGATCAGCATCATATAGAAGTAAAGAAGAAGAAAAAAAAAGATTAATATCTTCTATCCTGAATATCCAGTTTTAAATTACACATTGTCTTATAAGATATGTATATATATACAAGTAACTTTTAGGAATTATGTTCATTATAGGCTTTTGATCTTGATAAAGCAAGAACTCTAGAAAAGTTCATCGTAAAAACTAGCAGAATGAAAACAAGTTCTCAGCATTATCAAACAAAACACTTTAAATTCAACAGACAGCTAAGCCTTCAATTCAAGCTATGTACTGTAAATTTTATCATCGATTAATTTAAGATGCCCTCCATTAAAAAGAAACAGTATTTTGCAAAATATATGTATTCAAAAAAATCCTACAATTCATTTTAGCTTTTGCAACAGGAAATTTTTCGGAAATTCATGATAAATGTATTCGCGTTAATGAGACTGTATATGATGAAGAAAAAGAAAAGCATAGGGATGATAGGCGTCTAGGGAAGACCGAAAATATTTTAAGTGTTTTTCTAGGCCTGAAATTTATTAAACTAACATCCTAGAATATCATTTTAATTTACTCTAATTTGACAAGAAAAATGAAATAAAAGTGACAGTAACCATTATTCAAAAAAGGGTATGCAAGTAGTTTTTATGACGAGCTTTTTTCCCCCTTCCAAGTGCTTGAACTTTGAGAATTAGATGTTACTGGCGGGTATATTGGACAATTAACTATTAAAACTTTGAAATATTATTTTCCAATTACAGAACAAAATGAAACAACAGAGAGCCAGATTACCGAGATGATAGGTCTAGAACAGGGGTGTAATTAGTAATACAGTCGGGGTGAGAAGGGATCTTTATCCAAAAAAAAAAAAAAATGAGGGCCTTTTTCTTTCACACAAAAAATTTAAGGATTTACATGGAAGGCGAGTGTTTAATTTTAAAAAAATCAGAAGATAGTGGATCTTTTAGATTTTCTTAAATAGAATAACGGAATTGTCCTTTGCCCCCCCCCCGTCATCCCCCAGCTATATTCTTGGTCTATATTATTAATGAAGTCACTTTACTCTCAAGATGAGTGACGTCAGCGGTTTTTTTTGTTTTTTTCTCACAAGCTTCTAAATGATCTCGCACATAGCTTTACTTTTAACCCCAAGTTCGTACACGAAGCCTGTTGTTTATATCTCGCAGAAATAGAGTGCATGCATATATTTTTCAATTTTTTGAAATTCCGCAACTAAATATGACTGTCCGCTCAACAGTCAATAATCTCGACTGAATTATAATCTTGAGGACAAATTTAAATTATGTAACTCTACGAAACGTACCCATCCTTATAATTAATGTGTAGGTACGTATATTATAATTCTTTATATACTGATTTTTACTGTTTAAGTTGCACGTGAATTTCCTGATGGGTAACTTTTGCTGTTGAACATTCTCCATAAAAAAAAGAAAGAGAGAGACAGAATAAATTATTAGTTGTTTTATTCTTACAAACAAAAACATCAAAAGCTGCCTACCTGTATATATTTGTTTGGCCTTCACACGTCACGGGAGGAATGTTTCTCAACGCTACTGAAGGATCGATGTCCACGTGCGACCGTTTCAAACTGACTTCAACAGGCACGGCTGCGTGAGCTTCTTCTCCGTTGCCGCAAGGCGGCTCTTTGAACTTGGACAGAAATACACGTGCATTAAAGCCGTTACATTTTAATTGAGAATACCGTAAAATTAAAAAAAAACTTGAACCTAGGAGCTGTTGTTGCGACATTTATTCATCTAGCTTCCGGGATAATATTTAATCCCGGCAACGAAACATAATTTTAAGTATCACAAGTGTATTTTGTGTAAGCATATACATAAATAAAATTAAGTGTGTCTTAAAAGGTATGATAGACACGGTACTCTTGTATATAAAGAATAATGAACTATGATAATAATGACTGAAACCTGAGGTTCGTGGGAAACCCATCTAAATTTATTCCTGAATGTGTAGAAACTTCTGTTGGGCCCGTGTCTCGCTGCCATGATATATGTTATCAATCCCATTTTGGCAGTTCCTGGGTTTAAGATCGAACCCGAGAACTCACCTGAATCCGAGACCTCATCAAGTGAGTTCTCGACCAACTGAGCTAAACGGTTTATCTACTAGAAATTATTGCTGGGAAGCTCTTTTAAACACCTTAAAATGTTACCCTTCTCGAATCAAGTCCCGTCTTCGGGGCATATTTCAGGGTAGTGGGACGACTCCATGATGGGCGTCAATTTTCTGTGGCAACTTATTTTATTTCTCTCCCACAGGAAATTAAACCCAAGACCTCTCGCACGTCAAAGAAGTGTTGTACCAAGTGAGCTAAAGGGTTAATACACTAATAGTTGCTGCTAAGGCATTGTTTAACAACTTGAACTGCCACACATGCTATAATGTACCTCCGTCCGTTGGTCTAATGGACTTTTAGTATAGCTATTGCTGTAGAAGCGTAATATTCCTGTCACTGAAACATTATATTCTTAACAAATTTCCAAACAACACATTCATTTGAAAAACATATTGATGTCTGTGATAGACAAGTATCTACGTTGACATATACCTGGGAACCAAAAAATATTCTGAGATACATTGAGCCCCCTCCTCCTCTCTCAATATATTTCTAGTTTTTACTATACTTATAAAAATAACGAAATTGAGACATTATTCTGATGATGGAAACAATCGAAAACACAATAATCCATTTGTATTTGTGGAAACTAAGGCTATTTACCGCCTTCCCTAATTTTGAAAACTGATCAACCAGTCAGTAGCACACGTTTACTCACCATGCGAAGGATTTTACTTCATTCTTATAACTATAAAATACCCACAGCTTAAATTGCGGGGAATATTTTGTGGTATTTCACGGATATTCGAACCCGGTTCTCCTATTCCGAAATCCAGAGATCTACCAGAGGGCCAGTTCGCGTCTCAGTAGTGCATTTACACCATAATTAATGTCAAATTTAATCATAAGTTGATGAAATTAGCATATATGGAGTAAGAGTGTATTTGAACTCACTTTAGAAAGTCGCATTCTAAAGGCAGCAGATACACTCGGTTGTTCAATACGTTTCTTTAGCAATTACGTGATAGGTAATAACGGAATTCTTTTATATATTGTTACGTCTCCGTTTGTTAATCAACTTCCCGTAACTTCGTTCCGACGAAACTTTAGCGACACAAGTATTTACTTAATAAAACTGGTTTATTCTTTTCGAATATAACTTTACCGATACACTCAACTTCAACAATCGCGCTAAACAAAACACTATAACAACGAACGTCAATAATACTTCTGACTGCAGTTCAATTACATACTATCTACACAGACATTACCTTGTCACGTTGTCCCCCTCTTTTATATACCCGACTACCCTATATCTAGTAAGAACTAGAACATTCACCAAAGTACAGGATAATTCTAGAAAGTAGAGAGCGTGAGAATCACATGATCTCGATGATGCAACAATATTTTTTGTTGGAAAATAATGTTTTCCTCGTCACTGTGTAAATAGGGAGAACCTAACGTTTCTATTTTATCTTTTGTTTATTGGAAAAGTATAATATTTCCTCGTCATGACAAAACATAAAATAGTTTTTCTATTTAAATTGTTGCATTAGAAATTGTAAGCCTTTTTTTTGCCATTATATAACAGGAAATAAATAAGTGCTTCTATTTCATTTATGTTAGAAAGTATAACATTTCCTTGGCATTATGTGATGGGAAATAAAAGTGTGCTTCTACTTCATTTGTTATGTTGGAAACTATAAGCTTTCCTTATCAATATATGAAAGGAAAGAATGAGTGCTTCTACTTCATTTGTTATGTTGGAAACTATATTAGCTTTCCTTATCAATATATGAAAGGAAAGAATGAGTGCTTCTACTTCATTTGTTATGTTGGAAACAATAGGCTTTCCTTATCAATATATGAAAGGAAAGAATGAGTGCTTCTACTTCATTTGTTATGTTGGAAACTATAAGCTTTCCTTATAAATATATGAAAGGAAAGAATGAGTGCTTCTACTTCATTTGTTATGTTGGAAACTATAAGCTTTCCTTATAAATATATGAAAGGAAAGAATGAGTGCTTCTATTTCATTTGTTATGTTGGAAACAATAGGCTTTCCTTATCGTTATGTAACAGGGATTGAAAGAGTGATTCCATTTTATCCGCTATATATTAAAGTATAAGCTTTTCTTGGGGATTGAGAGAGTGCTTCTATTTCATTGGTTATGTTGGACAGTATATGCTTTCCTTATCATTATGTGACAGGGAATAAAATAGCTCTTCTGTTTTTTTATTTTTGTTAGAAACGTATATGTTTCCCTCGTCGTAATAATGAGTGCTTCTGTTTCGAATGTATATAATTTATGTTAATTATGAACGTTTTTATGTTATGTTTTATAACATTTAGTTATGAGAAAACGAATGTTCATTCTTTTCTTTCCTCCCGTGTGTTGCTAATGGTTGTAGAGGTCTGTTCACGAAGTTGTTCCACCGATATCGTGACAAGAGTTTGAGAGATAGATCTGGTAACAGAGACTTGGTCTATAATACACATCTATTATAGTCTGTCTATCTTGTGCTCGCTGAATAGGGGGATTACTTTTGTTATTTTAAACTCTGTGCTGGGCTGGTATTCGGTCGTTGTGTACTGTCTGCTGTATGTCCATGTAACTACTTCGTAGGGTGTGGATGGATCTTCACCAAAATTGGTATAGAGGTTCATTAGGTCCATGCGGGGATACATAAAAAAATTAAGTTTTTGCGGTTTTTATGGGAGTTTTTTACTCCTACTTCGCCTCCCGATGATGGATCTTCGCCAAATTTGGCTTGAAGGTTTGTTGGATTTATGCGGAGATACATGCAAATTTGCAGTTTCACGTTTGGTGTTTTGCAAGTTTTTTTTTTACAACTGCATATAAGGGAAGCAATTTTTCATGTCCTAAGATAATCTTTCATTAATCACGAATTTGCATAACTTCCGTCCAGGGAACGCTTACTCCAGCTAGTTATTAATAAACTGTCAAGTGCTATAGTTATTATTCGCGAAATCAGGTTTAAACGCGATGTAACACACTAAGTAAAAACACTGATTCTCTTCTCTCCTCCTCACATCCTTGAATAGTATACTTATAACATTTAGTGCTAACTTGCTCCTTCTCACAAGCAGTTCATGGCACAGCATGGTCAGGTGATTAGGGCGCTTAACTCGCAATCTGAGGGTCGCGGGTTCGAATCCCTGTCACACCAAACATGCTCGCCCTTTTAGTCGTTATAATGTGACGGTCAATCCCACTATTCGTTGGTAAAAGCGTAGTCCAAGAATTGGCGGTGGGTAGTGATGACTAGCTGCCTTACCTCTAGTCTTTCACTGCTAAATTAGGGACGGCTAGCACAGATAGACCTCGTGCAGCTGTGCGCGAAATAAAAAACAACAAACAAACAGTCTGGCAGCAAAATGTCACTTTGTTTCACTTGATATCGTTACCATGCGCGTATTTGATTAAATGCCCTTTTAAATACATTTGTGGTATCTAAATCTAAGCGATAATTTTAGAGTCTAGTATAAATGGTCTTGAGTAGGGAGAGATACATAACTCTATTATCATCATGCATGATATAGCGATCTATTTCATCTATTAAATAATTTTTATATAAATGTTTATCAAAGTAGCGGAACGAGCAATCTACGAATCTGTCTCTTATGGGTTTGATATTTGCGTATGAATGTTATATATATATATATATCTTGGTACTCCATAAGCTTTAGTTATTACTGAATTTTGAATTGTTTGAAGTTTATTGATATATGTTTGTGCAGCGTTTGTCTACGCGGGACATGCATATTCTATAACTAGTCTAACATACTGTTTATATATTTTTATAATGTTCTCTGTTGTTGCTCCCGTGTTTCTACCTGTTAGTCTTTTAACATAGTTCGCTCGTTGCCATACTTTGTTCTATATTTCTGTAATGTGGTTATTCCAGGTTAATTTAGGAGCCCGGCATGGCCAGGTGGATAAGGCGCTCGACTCGCAATCTGAGGGTCGCGGGTTCGAATCCTCATCCCACCAAACATGCTCGGCCTTTCAGCCGTGGGGGCGTTATAATGTGACGGTCAATCCGTTGGTAAAAGAGTAGCCCAAGAGTTGGCGGTGGGTGGTGATGACTAGCTGCCTTCCCTCTAGTCTTACACTGCTAAATTAGGGAACGGTTAGTGCAGATAGTCCTCGTGTAGCTTTGCGCGAAATTCAAAAACAAACAAACAATCCAGGTTAATTTAGAATCGTAAGTAATTCCAAAGAATTTAGCTGATGAAACGACATCTAGAAGAGCTCCGTTGAGATATAACTCGGAGGATTTCTAACTATCATTTTAAAGATCCCGTTCAATTTTGTTTGTTGAACTTCACGCAAAACTACTCGAGGGCTCTGCGCTAGCCGTCTCTAATTTTGAAGTCATAGACTAGAGTGAAGGCACCTAGTCAACATCACCCACCGCCAACTCTTGGACTACTCTATACCAACGAATAGTGGATTTGACCTTTGAATTATACGCCCCCATGCACGGCTGAAAGCGTAAACATGTTCGGCGATGAGTTTCGATCCCGCAACTAATCATCTTATCCATCAGGTCATGAGAGACCGACCACGTTCGAAGCCAACAGCAGTCTTACTTAATAGACAATGACAACATAGCCCCAATATTTTTACACGCTATTTTTATTTTAACCAACATTAATAATAATAACTGATACATGTTAAACAGGAAAAATGTGTACAGTACTTATCAGAACCTGTTGCGCCCAAAAAAACCGAAACATGGTTAAAAAAAATAAAAGAAAATACTTTTGTAAAATACGCAAACGTTTAAGCTACATTAGAAATATTATGTCACCAAATAAACTACATAAAAGATGACAAACTATTCCAGTGACTCTATTAAAACGTGGAATATAAAAATATTACACCAAAACTTTAAATATTGGTTCAAAATCACTACATTCCCTCACCAAACTACCTACTCTGCTTTTTCAATCCAGGATAAAACATGTGTCTCAAACCTCGCAAACTGTACATGTATTTCTCCCCCCCCCCCCACTCTATCTTTTTTCTCCGCCCGAATTCCTTTCTCGTGCTTTACAAAACAACTCCCCAACATGAAACAGATGGTTGTTCACGTTGTAAAATGAAACATCAAAAATTCAGAAGCGATATCACCGAGATAAAAATAAAATAAAAAAGGCAATTTAAAATAACACATTTTTCTATCAGTTTTTTCTCTCTTTACAAATCGTATTGCAGACGATTCCCCATTGTTTTATAAAGCACACTGAAACTAATGTGTTAACACACTGCTTTACAATTCCCAGTCTTTAACGCGTGTCAAAGTTACTAGCTTATTATTTTTATACCATACTAGAAACAGACGACATTATAACACCAAATTGTTTTTTTTTCTTTAGTTGGACACTCAACGTTTCGCTTTACAGCTTCTCCTGGAACGTTCGACTAAAACACAAACAGTAACTTTTGAAGATTTGTATTGTCAGTTACGATTTGTGCTTTAGTGGAACGCTCCTGATGAAGCTTGTAAAGCGAACGTTGAGTGTCCAATTAACGAAAAACGTGTGGTGTTATAAACTTGTCTATTTCTAGTATTAAAATGTCTATTATACACCAATATACTCTACATAAATTAAACAATGAATTTTCATACCATGTTAGAAGCAGTGGCGTATCTAGGAATTTGAAAAGGGGAGGGGCAAGTCTTAACATTCATATTTGCATATAATTTCTATTTATTTTTGTAATATTTATACTTTATTATTTCCTTTACATTGGTTAAATGAGTTTTATAGCGAGCTAGGGGGGCACATCCCCCCTGGCTACGCCAATGGTTAAAAGTTATAAAACTACAAAGCTTTAATTACTATAATATACGTATCCATGCATATGTCATACAAGTAGATCTGTTAACGAATGTTAATAAAATGTCAAATTCTCTCATGCTACACCCGGGTGACTCAATGGTAAGCTTGTGGCTTATATATGTGGTTGGCACAGTGTAAATAGCCTATTAAACAGTTTTGCATTTAAAACAAACAAAATCTTTAATCTCTATTACAATCCAGCACCACTAGTGATTACCGTAAAAAAAAATGCATTTTTTACCATTGTATCACGAACACGTGAACAATACCTGTCAATCAATCAACTTTGAATGAAACAACAGATTGTATAACAAAAACAAAACAGAAAAGAAAACTACAGGTTAACTGCCATATGAAGTTCTGAATGTTAATGGTGTTTTTCAAACTGTTTTCTAAACTTCATTAATCATAAACATCGTGTATTTTTATTCTGTTAAAGGTTAAGTCTAAATAAGATTATATCAAGAAGTGTTTATGTACAGGGCATGGCTTAGTCATGGAACACGTTCCAGAAAATCCCGTTATTTGGTTCAGAGATTCGAACATAGCCTGTGTGGCTACCCTCCTGACCAATATTTCAAAACTAAAACTCACGGATCAAATACCTGGTCGTTTAGCTTATGTGCCTTCCAGGTTTAAAATTCCAATTCCCCAAAACTGAAAAAAAAACAACTAAAAAGTGGAAAAAGTAATGAAAAAAATTATTGCAACTGGAGAATTCAGGGTAAAGTAGACCATCAGTAAAACAAAAGACACAACTTTAACAAATCTCAAAATACCAAGTAGAACCGAAAACATCTATCATATATGTATATTGCTCAAGGTGTTACAAGGACATAAGTAAATCAAAATCTCCAAGAGATGGTCACAGTTATGTTAATAATGGACCAATACTTTAAATGGTCACAGTTATATTAATAATGGACCAAGACTTTATATGGTCACAGTTATATTAACAACGGGCCAAGACTTTAGATGGTCACAGTTATATTAACAATGGACCAAGACTTTAGATGGTCACAGTTATATTAATAATGGACCAAGACTTTAGATGGTCACAGTTATGTTAATAATGGACCAAGACTTTAGGTGGTCACAGTTATATTAACAACGGACCAAGACTTTATATGGTCACAGTTATGTTAACAATGAACCAAGACTTTAGGTGGTCATAGTTATATTAACAACGGACCAAGACTTTATATGGTCACAGTTATGTTAACAATGAACCAAGACTTTAGGTGGTCATAGTTATATTAACAACGGACC
>NW_013665721.1:798608-811899 GCF_000517525.1 Limulus polyphemus | reverse complement strand
CACAGTTATATTAACAATGGACTAAGACTTTAGATGGTCACAGTTATGCTCACACTGGACCAAGACTTTAGGTGGTCACAGTTATGTTAATAATGGACCAAGACTTTAGATGGTCACAGTTATATTAACAATGGACCAAGACTTTAGATGGTCACAGTTATGTTAATAATGGACCAAGACTTTAGGTGGTCACAGTTAAGTTAATAATGGACCAAAACTTTAGATGGTCACAGTTATATCAAAAATGGACCAAGACTTTAAATGGTCACAGTTATATTAACAATGGACCAAGACTTTATATGTTAAACATATATATATATGTCTCTGAAGAGAAAAAAAAAGAAGAAGCAAGTGAATAGACTTCTAAATGAGTGAGACCAAACTTCAACAAACCAAAATTTTAATAGTGTACATATTAAACCAAAGTACAGTTCATCCATGGCAAAAATTTTTTCTCTGATAATATAATTTTAAACAGTTAAGTTACACAGGCTACTTTCTGTAGATGACCTCAAGTTCATACGAAAATCAAATATGTAAATGACGTAGGTTAAAATAAAAATTGTTATTGGTTCTGGTTACACAACTGTCCTATCTTCCAAAGTTGATAAAATACAATAATGTAGATTATTTTTTAAATTCTCGATCTATCTTTCTTTCTTTACACATGTGTGTGTGTGTACATACGAATAAAAAAATTATAGAAAAATGCCATCATTACCAGTATTAGAAATACCATATTTGTCTGAATATAATGCGCACTTTTTTCCCTCCAAATACCCCCGAAAAATTGACTGCGCATTGTATTCGCGCACGTTCAATTTTGTTAGGTATGTTACTGAAAGCTACCACCGTAAATCATTAAAGGTTTCAAAAAGTCCAATGCAATGGATGATGACATGATGTGGCAACCAGAAAAGGTTCAAGGATTGTTTGTTTTTGAATTTTGCGCAAAGCTATACGAGGGCTATCTGCGCTAACCCTTCCTAATTTAGTAGTGTAAAACTAGAGGGAAGGCAGCTAGTCATCACCACCCACTGCCAACTCTTTTACCGACTAATAGTGGGATTGACCGTCACATTATAATGCCCCCCACGGGTGAAAGGGCGAGCATGTTTGGTGTGATGGGGATTCGAACCCGCAGATTGCGAGTCGAGCGCCCTAACCACCTGGCCGATAGTAGCGACAATTTATGTGAAGATGAATGATTATCTTAGTATATTACCATGTATAAACGTTTTAATAAATTTTGTAAAATTGACACGCAAAAAAAAACTCCAATGAAAGATTTCCAAAAATGTTTAATACACCGATAGTTGTTTACTGTACTTAGAAACTATTCAATACATTTTGTACAATTGATGCGTAAAAAAATATTTCTTCAATTTAATCTTTCAAAGTTGGGTGCGCATTATATTCGGGAAAATAGGGTAGGCTGCTAGTTTACTGGAAAAAAAAGAAGAGGTTGGTATTTTCTCACGAGATTCCCATGAATACAGTGTATACTACACTAAAGGCCCCCCAGTGTCACAGCGGTATGTCTGCAGACTTACAACGTTAGAATCCGGGTTTCGATACCCGTGGTGGGCAGATCACAGATAGTCCATTGTGTAGTTTTGTGCCTAATTACAAACAAACTACACAAAAGAAATAACAGGAGTTTGTTTGTAAGTGTGTGAGAACTGATAAAATTAGACTGAAATAATGAACAACAAAAACTTGGTTCCTTTAATTAAATAATCAAACAAAATGCACTACAATAAGATTCCCGTTGTTTGTTTATTAACCATCATTTTGTATAGTATAAACTATAACGGAATGATGTTTCAAGTATATGAATTTATTACACTCATAAAATATACTTACAAAATCATGTTAAACAATAACTTGATAAGTTTTCTCTGACTAAATCTTATCACTAATAGGATAGCGAAAACTCATTACTGCTACCAGTTTTTCTTATTCAAACAAAAAACTGTTGCCTCTTATTTCACATTATCATTCTTAGATATGTGATAAATGAAAACAGGAAACACTTTACTTGAAGAGAGCATAGATCTGTTTGATGTACAATTCAAGCTTTATTAGCTAAAAGGTTCTTACCTTTTCAATTAGAAAAACTTAACACAGAATCTGTTAACTACAGACTGTAGTACTATCTTCATAAGGACTTTGTGGGAGAGATTTTATGATAAACTCCAGGGAAATTAATTCATAGGCAAACAATAGTTTTGTTGTTTTAGTCAAATGCCCTAAAATACTGTGATAAAAACAGTATCCAAGTTTGATGTTCATAATTTGAATTAGGAAATTGTTAGCTTTCCTTAAAACAAAGTTAATGTAAGAATGGTTACATTATGAAACAAGATAGAAAAGAACATATATATATATATATAAATAGATAAAGGTGAGAATTTCATGTCTTGATAAAATAAAACAACAAAAAACAGTTGGATACACTGACTGCTCTGCATAAAAACTTTACTGAAAGTTAGAATTACAAATGTATGAATTATGCATTTGTGTATAAATTTACTTTTTTTTTTTAAGACTTATTGCAAGCACATGACAGTACCACCAACACCAAGCTAATGAAACTAAGCCTAGTGTTCCGTTCTTTCTTAAACTTCCTGGTTAATAAAAATACCAATGTTACTGTTTATATTTTCAAAGATGGAAAAAATTTCATGTACAACCAGCTATGGTGAAGAAGATTGCAAACAACACATTTAATTAATGACTGCATGAAAAAGTTTATCATTCCAATCAAAACTGCATAAATTAAAAAAAACTTTCAGAATTCCAAGTTCTTTTTTTCAACTTTGACTAAAAGAAAAGAACAATTATTATAACGGCATATGATTTAAACAATGGTTTTTATCCAAACATATTATTACTCTTTAATATAAAATGTTCATATATTATTTTTTGTCACATTTTAATTTTTGTTAAACTATTTCTGTCTTCTATAATTTCTGGCACACCAGTTTGGTTTTAGTTTTATACTTTGTAGGTCTTATGTTCTTAAAGTCGACATCACTCACGGTGAGTTTATTCTTAATACCCTTTCTCCTGATAAAAAATATGCAGTTCCATGAAAAAACACATCAACAAAGTTTAAATTTAAATTAGTTCAAAGAAACTTTTGCAAAAGTCTGAGGTTCAGTTTACCAATACCAGGATTAAATTGGGTGAAACATCCCATGCAAGTACATAATCCCAAATCATCTCAATAACATTTAGAATAAGGTATGCAGGAGATTAAAATACCACTGTATTGTTGACATACTATCTATTGATCCAAAGAATCATATCAATTCTTCACTTGAGCTACAATACTGAAACAGACAGGGCTTTTCATCAACACAGTTGTAGCCCATTTCAGTTATTTCAAGACAAAATGACAAATTTAAAGGCTTAAATGTATATAATTTTCACATTTCTTACCGATACTTTAAGAAAAAAGATTTCAATTACATCTCTTATGAATGTTATCCCTCCTGCCTTAAAAATATTGAAGCAGACTCAGACACTGTTATTATCTTACTTAAAGGAGTATTCCAGGACATTTTTCTTGAGTATTAGTTTACTTTGTTGATTCTCCAAATTATACAGTATGTTAATAAATAATGAATTAACTTAAAAATTGAAATTTTTGACACTTAATATACATACAATTTTTCACAACCTCTACGAATATTAAATTTAATATTAAATTGTGGTGATGAAAAAAATACTGAAATAACCTGCACACAGCATTTCAATATATGTTTTGTGTTCGTAAGTGTAATAGCTTTTGAATGCACTTGAATATTTATCAGCATTTTAAGTATTAAAATAATACTAAATTATTTCCACAGGGTCCATGAAAGTTTTCTATTTCAAGAGTAAATAAAATCAAACCTAAGTGTTACAAATATTTTTTATTTCTTGCTTTTGAAATTCATATATCATGCTGTGTTGTAGCCAACAGAGTGCATAATTCTTCTCATGATTCATGGCATGCGCATGTTTTACTGATGTCACAACAGTACAAATTGCAATGTTAAGCATCCCTTATGTGATGTCATTTTAGTGTCCACTGACCGACTGACAGAGAACAAACACACTACTGTATAGTTGTGCAAATGGTTAAAACAGGTGACCTCATCCAGGTGGTCTTTGGCCCCCTTTTGGGGAAACTAGCCCTCTAAGTTGAGAAAAAGTGTACAGAATATATGATAGGCAATGAACTAACCAATTTAAATTATATTTTGACCTGAAAAAAAAAAAGAAGAGAGGTTTTAGATATTTTTTTTTTAAATTAGTGTTACTGTTCTTCATCATAATTAAAGTTTTACAGTATGTACTTACTTCCAAAGTTTTTCTTTGCTCATGTTTGTGAATTCTATTGGTGGTAATTTTATAGTTTGTGAATATCAGATGGAAAATTACTGTGATTTTGGTGAAAACAACAACAAAAAGGCTTGTACTATCATAAAAAAAGTTTTAAATTACAGATGTACCCTTAATTCTTACATATCCATTAACAAATTATATTGGTTGGTCTTAGGTATCATTCTTGTCTGCTTTCTTTGATGTCTAAATATTCTGTTTTTCTTTTGTTGCTATTTAAAGGAGTTTCAGGTCATTATTATATGTCTACATGAATAAACATAAATTTAATTTCCTACAAAAGATAATTGTAATATATCTAAAAAACTAATTATTTCACTACTTAGGAAATTTGTATCAAAGCACTAAAATTTACCTGAAAAGAAAAATGAGACAATATAACTAATGTTATTGACATGATGACGTCTTTATACAAATCAGCTTCTGAATGTTGTAGAGTTATATATGGGTGTACAGAATTATGATCTAACTAAATTTATTCATAATACTGAAATTTCTGTTATTAAAGTGCATACCTGTTACTCTTAACAATAGCTTAAGATTTGATTTTTATTGTTGTTCATATGACAGTTTAGGAGTGGCCAAAACAGAGTTCAAGTATTTTGTTTTTTTACACCCTAAATGGATACTTAATCCAACTTTCACAGTCATGATTTTCACTAATCATTCCTATTAAAACTTGTTTTTAACAGATATGTAAATGTTTTTAAGTAATAATTCTGAACATCTGACAACCATCATTTTGGTTTCTTTCCAGAAATTTTGTTGTTCTTAAGAGAGGCATGATGACTGCTTCATAATAAAATACAGAAACCAGATGCTGCTTTACATCTTGATGTAACTTGTAGTCTCAGCATATTTTACATCAGTATACAACCACACAGTTTTTATAATCGGCACATCTTGATGCTAGGGGTATACTTTTTATGGTCTTGGAAAATAATTTCTTACTCCACGGGTTTATACAAAGCCAAAACACGGAAATCTATTAACCCAAGGAAAAACCACATCATCTTATTGGCCTTCAGACAATCAACAGCTGGAATGACAACCCTCGTACCATGCTTACAACTTAGAAGGTTGACATAATAAACAATATTGCTGATTAGTTTCTTTGTACATAATAATATTTAAATCTTTATTTTTGTACTTGTCATAAGTATATATTGTGTTTGTAACTTACATCACATAAATTGACTTTGAGAAGCTTACCAATATTTAGGGTACATTATCAGTCCAAATATGTTATTGTATTATAAACACGTGATAAAAAGTTATGCTAGAAAGGTTCACCTTGTATATGGAAATTTCTGCTAAACTCATTGTACGAAAGAATGTGCATTTCAAACAAGGTATTCAAAAACTAGTGTATAAGATAATAACTTAATAACTTTTTAAAATACAGCATTTGTTACATTACTTGGACAGTTTCTATAAACAGTCTAACAGTCACACAGACTGACTATGAAAACAGTAAAAGAAGTGTGCTTCTCACTAGGATTCTTTAGATTTGCAAGTTACCCGGCTAACCAATTTGGCAGGGGTGTGAAATTAATAATGCCCGAGATTTACCATTACCCTGTATTGTTAAACAAAACAAGCAAGTTTTATTTTCACACTGTTCATTCTATTGTTAGCAAAACACTTGAGGGCACTGTGCAAGTTCCTGAAAATTCTGAACTGCACAAGTCTAGCACGTATAGAGGAACAATTGAAAATGAGTACCTTCAAATCAAAACTACATAAACAAATATACACATCCCTTTACTTCACTAACCCTCAGTCACACACATAGTAACAAACATATTTATATCAATGCAACAATATTATTACACTGTTCTTGTCTACAGCAGGAGCCCAGTAAAGTTTCACTGCCAGTTCTAGGAAGAATATATAACATCACGGAAATTACAAAAAGCTTTGAACTGTTTTATACACCAGCATTAATATAAACCAGGACTTCTTCATCAGCTTGTGGGTGGGGTAATCTACATGCTAAAATACTAAAGACTAGAAACCATAAAGAATACATATGAAGAACTTATATGAAAGACAAGGTATTTTCTATTCTCAACAAAATTAAGCTGCCAATGGCTTTATATTGATGTATATGCAATATTTTGACTAAAAAGACTCACAGATACAGTGGTGCAACTATAAAAGATGCCCCCCCCATAAAAAATAATTGGCCCATTAAATCTATACCCCTTATCAGTATTTCTTAAGTTTGTCAGGCCCTTCTGGGCTAAGGCCTCCTCACAATTGCAGGGGCATACTTACATCACTGTAAGTACATAACCCCATTGCATCTGGATGGTAGCATCCTGCCCAAGGAAAGAAATTACACCTTTGAATTAAATAAAATTATAGAAAAAACTTTGTCTTTGTTGATTGACTCGACTCCCTAATCACCATGTAGTGCCAAGCCTTGACTTGATGCACCTGGCATTTTATAGATAATGAGTTTTATCCAGAAATAAATAGATTTTGTAACATTTCTAATAGTTATGGCTTTATTTAATAAATATCTAATTCTTGATTTCATGGTATACTTTATGAAAGCTGTAGAAAAGAAATTATTTTCCCCAAACAGCAATATAGGATATACAGCATTTTGCACCTAAGCTCTTCATACATGCATGTATGTGTGTGTGTGTGTAATTCACATACGATCATTAATACTCACATACATCATGTTTATTTATTTTGCACGGTAACAAAATCTAACAGCTGGTAACAGACAGAGAATATAAAAAAAATCCATCTTTCAGTGTTTTGCATCTTATGAATCAGACACTTTAAAATGAAAATATGTACGTATTGTCATATGACTAACTTTCAAACATCACCTTGCATATGTATATGGTACATTTATCCCATGTATTCAAAACAAGGCATTTAATGTAGATACTATGCACATAATGGGGTAATAAGTGCATTTTATCTTGCTTACTTAATATGTAAATTAACAGATCTATTTTTTCATTGTTCACTGTTAAGTAAAAATAAAATACTAAAAGTTATGTTCTACATATTTTGTAGACCAGGAAGGGAGCAAGTATCCTTAAGAATGACAAGTAGATTTCACTGGAATTTTCTCTATTGGACAAGAAGTTTTTTTCCAAATATTCAATACCGCCCCGAATTAGTCACAAGCAGAATTTCAAAATCATGTTTACAATATCAAAGCTGGCTTGTGATTAAATGAAATAGACATTACTGAGAACAGCTGATATAAAATGATTACATATGCATATTCTTCTTGTTCAACTCAAAATCTTATGTGAGCACCTCGACACTGTTACTCTTTCTTCGTCTTCCAACTTTTGGGTCCAATGATCTTTACTCTTTGTCGGTACATATGAGTCATCATGTAAAACAACACTGAAAATGTAAAAAGCACAGAATTACACGTGTAATGTCCATGTATTATTACTAATGGTGGGATAAAAAAAAAACGTTTAAAACAAGAGAATTGGCAAGAAACACAAATGTTTAAAGACAAATAGAAATGTTAAAAAAACACAAGATTAAATGACTTCAATGTGAGATACAATACTCTTGGAATAATTAATAAAAAAACCTATGGGTTTAAAAACAGAAAACAAAGACCCTACACATTTCTTGCAATGACACACACACAAATAGTATTTTTGGAATAAGCAACAAAATAAGTACATATAAAAGACTGAGAAAGACTGTGACAAATATAAACCACAATATTGATTGATGTTAAATTATAAGCAGAACAAAATTCTTCATGTAAAACAGAAGGCCAAAGAATGGACTCCAATAAAGACTGATGGCTTGGTTAACAATGGTTTAATACAAGAATTAATTTTGTGTAAAAATCTTTTTTTTCAGTAATATGCTGTTGCTTACACAGTTAGAAACCGATAACATGTTGAAAAATCATGTTAACTGAATCAAATTTCTGTTTTTTTAGGAACCATTTATGATTCATTTTTATTAAATGCTTTAAAGAAGATGTTCTAGTTAATATGTACATTGTTTATGTTAGCACTTGGGTCCCTGAAGCCTAAACCTCTTGGGAAAATGGAGTCCTTTAACCCATTGACTGTGGCTACTCTAAACATGCATAGAATTTTTGCAAGCCGTACACAGTATATGGCACACTCACATTCAAATGCTGGAGGTGGACCGTACGCTATGCGGGGAATCAGCATTCAATGGGTTAACTCTACACAAGGGAAAAATTGGGTCTCCACAAAAATGTAAGAAAATTAAAATTTATGTTCTCATTTATTACTTGTCAACTTTAATAATGATTTTGAATATAAATGGCATCACACCTAAGTCAAATTACTGCATGGTGAATTTTGTAAAATGGGATAATTTCTGCAAGCAACCCCACAGTAAACAGTATGGATGTTGTTGAGTCAAATCAAATATATCAATTTTACTGAAAACTATACAATGGTTATGAGGATGAAAAAAGGAATGTTAAGGTAATTTTAGTTTGCTTACCCAAGATTCACTATAAAGCAATTTTCTTCATTCCCAAGGTTAAAATTTGTGAATTTGCACATAAAAAGTTAATGAGTGTGAAAATTGATGTAACATCTTGTTTTTAATAAGCAGCAAGCACAGGACAACAGTATGGGATATAAACTACACAAACTTACGTAGTTAATAAGAACAAGATATTTACCACGTTATTACTTCTTGGGATAAGAATACGTTTTCAAAGAAAATCTCTCTCTAAACTATTTACATATTTTTAGAGAGTACAAAATGAAAATTATATTTTCTATATCAATTTAAACATGTCACTAAATTATCTACGCATTCTCAGAGCATAAAAGAAAATATGTTTCAAGTTTAACGAGGATGTACGATTCTGTTAAAATCAAACTTCAGAAACACTTACTTGGAAAAAACCCTATAAGAAGATAGACTCTCATCACTGTTGGGAAAGAAAAGGAAACATTCCATGGGTTTGGCAAATTCACACTAAACTTTCCAGTTTCCTCAAAATAAGGAATATTTCGGAGAATGATGACACCTAGATGAATAACGATTACTGTGAGAATGAGAAGCACTCAAATTGTTCACTACATTGACATCTACTATAATCTCAATAGTGTATATTAAAATTATAATCAGCTTTACTAAGAATTCAACAATGTTTTGATTAAAAACAAAAAAGGAGAAATAGTGAAAACCACTAAAACATAATCTTAAAAAAATTATAAATGTTTTATGGAGAAATTACATGTGTGTGAACAAGATACCATGAAAAAGCAAGAAGTTAACATCATACCTAGAAATCCATGGACTTTATTACAGGTTAACCAACTTCACAAAATTATAACTAGTACTCACAAAATCTTAATAGCTCTAATTGCGAGTTGAGCACCCTAACCACCTGGCCATGCCGGGCCCCAACCAATTTTAAGTTATTACATGGTAAAGTGAACCTTGTATGAACAATGGACACAGCTACCTTCTAGGACAGTGAAATGAAAAAGTTTTATTTTAACTGTATTTAAATCACTAAAAAGAACAAGAAAATGAATTGTGTAAAACTAGAGTGTAAAGTTAATAATATAAATAAAACTTTTGGATCAGTTAGGTTTAAAACATACAACATAAAGAAAAAAAGAAACAGTAACTTACTTATTTTATTTAAGTAATTCATATTCCACCATCAACAAAAATTATATACAAGCTTTTGTTGTTTATCTAAACATTTTCAAACGCACAAGCCTATTGTGTGAAAATTTAAAATCAAGCCTACTTATGCAATTCTTGATACCCTTCAACAAGTCTGAATAACTTGATTGTCCAGGGAGTTATATATAACTACACATAATTAATCTTCATATGTGCTATATTGAGGTGAACTGTTGCACATCCTTGTAAAATACACACAATCTTTTATTATAATTTTCAATTCCAATAGAATTAATTTAAGAAATTACACTGATTTTCAGGTAGAATGTAGTATATGCAGATTTTTAGGCTTGTAACATATGATGTTTATGGTTATGTTTGGAAGCTGAATAGCATGTACTTGTTGTTTTAGCATAAAATCAAGTTATCTTTAATCCTGATGTACATAATGTTTATACTTGTAGAAATTAATCAATCGTTTTAACAATAAATATGAAATGATATCCTAGTTTCTAACCAAAAAAAAATTGACAGACAAATTTAATTTTTATCATCTGGTTCCTTTTGGCTAATCAACAATTTTATAAACTTTTTTGCTTAAAAATATAAAATCATTCTTTCAAAATCTGGTATAAGTGTAATTTAAGTTGCTTACTCTAAAAAAAGGATGTCACACAGGGTGGAAATGAACAAGAACAGAATTAATGTACGAACTTATTTCATAATACCATACTTATCAGTGCATTCTTTTGTAAAACAAAATTCGGCTTTTATAAAGCATAAGTACTAGTGTTATGATTTATTTCATGTGGACACATATTCTGTAAATTTTTCAGTTTTACTTACCTTCACATACAAACCCTAGAGGGTACAAAGGTATCCATATAGTATATCTCAGCCATGTTATAAAACTAATGTTGATATCATAGATTTTCAACATATAGTATGGGTACCTGCACCAGAAATAGAAATATCTAGTTTACCACCAACTTGCAGCAATGTACATAATAATCTGATCTTAAAAGTATCAAAAAAGCAGAAAAGGAATACTAGAATTTTTTTTTTTTTTACAAAACACCTTTATCAAACATTAACCAAGACCAATGAAACCAGAAACATTTTTTAACTAATCACAGTTACCAAACATTAACAATTAACCAAGACTCAGGAAATCAGAGTTTTAATAATTATGCTCCCTTTTAAAACACCCATATTTTAAATTGGATTTTTAAACATTTAAAATATACAAGAACTGCAATGTGACATAGTACACAGTTTTCATCACTACACAAATAAACTATACAGAGATTAATTTACCACAACTGATAAATCCAATCAAGATGTATATAAACTTATTACTGCACTTCTAATGGGAGGAAAAACCATTAATTTTTTTATATTAGTGAGTATTAATATATTAACCCTTTTGCTGCATATATATCCAAATAAACATCTATATCCAGTGACTGTGAAATTTGGATTTACCATGGCTCAACTGGAACATACACCAAACCCTGTACTTGAAACAATCACTAAACCTACATGAGTGCTGCCATCTGTGTTCTATTATATGCGTCATTACAAAATTGCCAACTTTGCAGGAACACATATATAATCTATATAAAGACAGCTTCTATATATCTTGGATATTGTTATCTAAACAATTTGTTTTATATTTGATAATGATTTTGGCCTTTTATTGACTTAGTTTTGCCGATATTTATGCCATTTATTGGAGAACGCTTTTCTTCTAATTTTCTTCAATTTTTTGTTTAAATCATTATTTTTCAAGGAATATTACTGTCAGATATATAAATTACGGCTTCTTTCAATATTGAAAAAGTAATACAAAGGGTCAAATTAATACTTTTATTTTTCAGTGGATAATTGGAAATTTTTGGGAATCAGCCTGAAAATTAATTGTGCAGTGAAAGGGTTAAGGTAATTTTGTATACTAATTACCATCAAATTAGCTCAAATTCGTTATAAATAATTCATTAGAAAACAGATGTTTACAAGAATTAAATTGTGAAGTTTGAGATAAAGAAAATTAAAATCTGTACACACCAATATAAATTGTGTCAATGGCAACAAATGAGCTGTTTTCATGTACTTCTAGAAGCATGTTTCTGAAACAAATATTTTGGTCTACTGTCTTAGAACCTTAAATATATATCTAACAAAAACAAAATAATTAAATCTAAGTAAAAAATTAATCAGTCTACTAATAGGAAACTTGAATACTTAAAACAAATCACACACACAGACACACATATAAGAGTTTACTTACAAGAACAGGTTGCATGTGGAGCTAAATCATAACTGTGAATAAACTTTTGTCTAAAACTTATCAAAAGACAGTCCAATTTGAAATCATTCTCTACGTATAAGTGGTATTTTGTACATAGTTTAATATTGTTTAATCTAAACATAAATCCATCTATTAAACCAGGATGTGTAAAAATTACACTTTTAATCAAATAAACAGCTCAAACTTACCAAACAAATCAATAGAACTAAAGTTACAACTCACCTTACAACTTCAATCAATGAATAAACTAAGAATAGGTAGAACACCACTGGTTTAGTCTGCATCCTTGGTTCAGCATCAATCATAACAAACAATATGATGAGTCTACCAGTAATCTGAGAATAACAAAGTTTGAGAGTAATTACAAAATAAAATAATGCTTATATAAACATTGTATTTGAGTCTTGGACAACCTTGGTTAATTATGTATTTAATTTATTGCAAAGCCACAATAGGCTATCGGTGCTCTTTCCACTATGCAGAATTGAACCCCAGATTTTAGCATTGTAAGTCCTTAAAACTTACCACTGATCCACTGGAGTATTTGGCTAAATGGGGCTGTATTATTAAACCCTAGAATCATCAATGGGGTCCATCTATTTGAACTCCATTATTTAAAAAAAAATGTTTTTCTAAACTATTTATACATCAAGTTTATTTATTTTTGTGGGCCATGACTTTGCTCATGGTTACAGGGACTCCAATATGAATAACACAATAACATAAAAAAACAACCAAAACATATCAATTTTAAGATTAATCCTAGTAATTATCAGTGGGATCCCTTGTAGTTTTTACACAGAAAATTAGTGATTTAACCCCCCCCCCTCCCCAACTTCTTTAGTTAGTTCTTTACACTGAGTGTGATATAAGACAAAAACAATATGAAGCAGTATGTGGACCCTACTGATAGCGTGTGTGGGGGGGGGGGGAGACCTTTTATTTATC
>NW_013665721.1:789711-797533 GCF_000517525.1 Limulus polyphemus | reverse complement strand
CCTTAACTTACTTTAGTTATTTACTTACACTGAGTGTAGATATACACGAACAAACTATATGAGATAGTATGTCGACTACTGAGTAGTGTGTGGGGGGGGAAGAGAGTTTGAACCTGCCCTTTTCGATGCGAAGTGCCCTCGATGGTAACACCTACATTTTCCATCGTTCTTAGATTTTAGAGAAATCTGATAAAATAATCATTATTAAACACAACATCGTCACAGAAATTTAATTACATAATTTTCCCTTTGTGAAGAAATTCTACACTTGGAGTAGGGTCAAATTGACTCTATTGAGGTACTGCGAGCTATAGTGTAATTTGTGTGTGTGTGTAATTTGTATATGATAAATATCAAAATACCAATGAACATTGTTTCCAAATTATCTTTATGAACAGATCAAATTTCTCTAATACATAAAATCACCAAGCACAAACCCTAGAAAAAATTAAAGCATTTAGTAGGACAACAAGGAGAAATTTAAAACAAGTATGTTACGAAAACCTATATTTTGAACATTGACTATTCATGAAACCAACAAATTTCCTTTGAAACACTCCTGCATCTGTTTTAGGTTGTTAAATCACAAATATATTATTGTTCCTATGTGTATGCCCTTTTACAGTCTGAACCCTGCCCTTTAAATAATTCTGTACCCATGCCTGAAAACAATATATGCATTTGTTAAATTTGATAAAATTTAAAAACAGCAATAAGTAGAAATAATTATTGTATGCTTTTTCACTTAACTACCATAAGTACAGAAATAATAGCAGTATCAATTTACTTAATGGTATATGAACAATTTGTTTTTTTACCAGAAAAAAAAAGTAATTTCTTGATATATAAAAACTAGCAAACATAAAAGAATCATAGTACATAAAGACAGCAATCACTTATAACTAAAGCTACACTTTGAGAATTAGCTATCATGGTGGCCACTGTCTTGACTTGTGTTAATTTTATCTATATTGATTATCATGTTACGTATGGTACAAAGCAATGTAATAGTTACACTTGAGTGAACAATTTCGCTAAATATGTTGTTGTTAACTACAGGTTGCTCTTGCAGAACCCAAAATATTATATAACACTAGTATAACGTACAATTAGAAGTTCTCTCTAAGTGACTACTTTCAACATAATGTAAGAAATACTGTAACAAAGTACAGCTGATAAAAGTCATGGACTCTGGGTTTCTTCAAAAATAATTTTTGTGATACCACTGATCCTGTTAATGTAAGTAATACTATGGCAAAGTACAGAAGCACATGTTTATAGATACATTAAACCAGTCAGCAGTAAATGTGTTTAATGGCAAAGATATGCACTACCTGTATAAAATTTTAAAGTGTATAAGAACATGGTGAAAATGTTTTGTGTTTTGAGTATATCAAGAAGATCCATTAAGTACTATGATAGGGTTAGAGGTACCAGACAACTTCCCTTTGATAAAACCTGGAAGGCCCACAATTTTATCAGTTGTACTTTGTTACAGTATTTCTTACATTGATAGGGTTAGAGGTACCAGACAACTTCCCTTTGATAAAATCCAAGTATAGAGTTATCAACTGTACTTTATCACAACTCAAAGTATTTAGATAAGAGTCACTAGAACAGTGTTTCATCATTGTGTTTGTTAACATAGTATATATTATTTTACTTAGTTATGAAAGTGGGATGTCATTAGCTGTGCTCGATGTCATAGTATAATTAAATGTAATACCTGTATGAGGGGCATCAAAATACTTCCTTTGGTGAAACGTAGAAGTGGATGAACAACTTCCATGAGCTGCAAAATCTGGCAAAACTTCATAGTTTTACCTACAGCTTCATAAGTACCATCCATAGAAACTGGATAAATAAAAAACTTTTTGAATACATCATTACATATTCTAGTTGAGAAAAATTACTTTACACATGCTGTTTCATTAGTTATGTGTCAAACTCATGTGGATCCAGTACTCAGATTAGTAATAGTAACCCAGGGTCTGACAGTTGCAATGTTTTTTAGCTATTTTCTAACTGCCTAGTTTACTCAGACTGGAAGTTACTATTATAACAGAAAACTCTCCTAATAATGTTTTTTTGGTTTTTCAATACTGAGAGAAAATTTTTAAGTTTTAAAAGGTATCTATAAAGCATCATCTACCATTCCTGAATTACAACATTTAAAGAATTTTCAGCAAAAACAATCATTTATTTGTGGCATTTGGTTAGATATGAAGAGTAACCACACATCAAAAGTGGCAAAAAAAAAACACACTTAAACAAAAGAATGTATTTCAAAGGTTAAATAGTGAAAAAATCTCATCCTCCACACAAGATACTGATTATCTAAAATATAAAAATCAACTTACATGGTCCTTCTTTAGTATAACGGATAGTCATCAAAATCAAAATACACAGAAAGCTCACAAACTGAAACGTATTGTAGAGGAGAAGATAAATCTTACGAAAATCTTCCACTGCAAAGATAAAGTAAAATCACATTTTATTCAACGAGTAATTAAATTCTTTATGTGTGGTTAGTAAAATGAGATAGCATTTTTACCTTTAGCATAAGACCAAATCTTGATACTATGATATCCTGTTATTGTGAGCCACTATGCTCGTACAGCCTGTTTGATTCAAAGATTACACTCCAAAAACTTAAATATTAATATCCTGTTAGTCTTCAATCATAATATACCTACAATCTGAACTTTAACCTTCTCACAACGAGGTCAGTCAATTCAACTGACTTCATACCCATATTAGGGTCATTATAGTTTTTTCATACTATAACTTTCATTATAGTATGTGTCTTCACAAAATTTGGCAGACTTTAGTAAACATTACAAGTCATTTGTACACAAAAAATCAGTTCTATTAATGAAGTATTTTTGCCTATGGATATATATATATATAGAGAGAGAGTCTTCTTTTTCACTAGTCTGAGTGCAAAGTGATTTCCACGTTAAGATTAAAAACTATTTAAAAAAAAGCAGAATATGTTTCATAACTATCACAGTTTTTCTGGCTTTCTAACTATGCAATATGAGCTGTTAGAAATTCAGCTAAGCTCGTTGATGTGTTTCTCAGGGAATAAAGCTTAAACTTGAAGTGAAACTGAAACTCTCTGCACAGAAAACAACATAATATAGTAAGTAACTGGATAGAGTAAAACCTTGGCTTTCTATTGATTATAAATAATATGGTATTGAACATCAGAGAGAACTGTTGCCAATTTCTGAAAGAGAGAGGATGTGATGTGTGGGCATGGCAAGAGGGGGATGATTATTTATTTGATGGATCTGTAACCAAATTGAGGACTAAAAAAATTATGCATTGCCTGATGAATGACAATATTAAAATGAGTTATCTACGTTGAATTTCGTATTTCTTGAAGAGGTGGAAAATAAATTAGAGAAGAGGGGATGCAGAAAGAGAAAATGTCACAATTCAATTCTCACACTAGGGGAAATTCATGTTTTTTTTTAATACTGCCTTATAAAATGAAGAACTTAAAACTTATAAACTATTAAAACATGGATAACTGACTAATTGTTATGCTACATTCATTGATGTACCATGATAACAAAGTAGTTTAATTAAATTCTGAATGTAATTCACAAAAACCTCATGACATGCACACAAAAGGATGCTCCTGGTAAGAGGTTTATAGTTAATATCACATTAATCTTCAGTCACTGCACACCTATGGTCTAATCTTTACAAATAGATAAATTATTTTCATCAAGATATAACCAGATCCTTCCCTAACGTATAAATTATCATTGTGCTAACCACAAAATTGTAACAAACACATCTGCATATCCAGTAGAGAAAAAATTATCAGTAGATATTTTAGTTATACTAACATTACTATATTAAATATAAATAAGGGTTTTTTCTAAGCTATTAATATTCCACATTTCGCTAAGTTCAGTTAATATTTTCATTGTTCTAAAACCTGAAATCTTTCTTGTCAAAGTTTAACTCACTTTCAAATCAAGGCTTGAGTAAAACTTTGCTTTTATGTAAAAATTATGAGGTTTATTATAATTATATACAATTTTAATCTATGAGCATGTGCATTATTGTAATTAATCACAAAAGAAACTAAATGTAATCCTTACATCAGAATAAACAAGGCATTAGAATGTTTTTTACTTCTAATTATAAAATTATTGTTATTTTATACAGAAACTCGTCTTTCAGTTTTGCAAACTGAAATGAATTATATTTATATGTTTATGTACAATAACAACATCCACAAGTTACTTTAATAATCAGCTTTTTTATAAGCTTTGAACTATCAGGGTGTATTTTTAAAATACCAATAACAAAATATCATTTCTTATAGGATTCTGAACAAATGCTTTAAAACAATTGGTTGAAAGGCTATAAAAACAGTTTGAAGATATTTTGATTGATATGAATTTGACAGAGACAAAATTAGTGTAAGTTTAGAATTAAAATGACAAACTTACCCTTCTTTCTATTTTTCTTATGGTCTTCTAGCTCCTTCAGAACATCACTTAAAGACTAGAAAAAGTTCAAAATTGTTAAGTACAAAGAAAATACTAACGAACATAATTTATAAAAGCAATCCTAAATTACAATTATTTAACATAGGTAAAACAATTTTTTTTTACACAAGAATATATTAATTTATATTTGTTGATTTTTTAATTAGTTTGAGATGGTTTTCAATACCCTAATCCTACATGGAGAAATAATTCCTGATACAAAATTAGTGTCCAATCCTTGTTTTCAAGATCTTGATCAAAATATTGTAGCAATCCTTACCACAAATAACAATTTATTGAATTTTCTAAAGATAAAGACATTAAATTCATTCATTTATATATATGTTGCAGTAAAAAAATATAAAAAAATTCAGTGTTTCCAAGAATATTGATTTCAGTTACTAATATCAAAAATTCATGAAACAAAATCCCTTGAATGGTCCCATGAATACTGATTCCAATTAATTGCATTAAACTTTTGTGACTTTCTGAACATGTCATGTCTTTCTCAGGGAACAAAGTTAATACGAATTAAGTATTATTTTGAAAGACTAGTTATTCTACTTTATAACATGAGGGTTCCCGTAAAATAATGTGTATAGTTTTGGTTATGGTAAAATATTTGAAATATTAGAAAACATTTTCAGGTGGAAATAATACATTTAAATTCTTTTTGAACTGTTAATGTGAGCTCCCACATAAGAAAATAAAGAAAACATTACTTAGCACTAGTTCACTATGGTTGTATACAAAAGAAATGTATAGTGGGTTAATAATTTGTCAACTCTGACTTCAGATTTACTAATAATTTAAAAAGTGCACTGTCTAACCACTTCAGGTGTTATATAGTGTGCTTTTTTTGCTGGAAAATTAATTATGTCATTCCTTACATTAGCAAAGTTTTCTTCTTTGTCTTCCTCATCTTCATCGTCTTCAGTGATCAATTTATCAAAATCAACTTTTAGCCATGCAGGCTTCTTTTCACCAGCAACAATTCTAGGCCACCAGGCAGCAGTTTCTTTTTTGATAGAAAACTCCACCTCCCTATCTGTGATACGGTATTGAGCAGACTAGGAATGCACAAGTTATCAAGATATATAATAACCTTTTTTTCAACAATTAAATTTTGGAATTAAATATTTATTGGCACTTTTATTAGATGTGTGTATAACACAGTTTCTGGATCACAAATTTAATACAAATGACCAATATCTGGAATACAGTACACTTCTAATTAGATCACTCTTTATGATTGCAGTAAAGCTAACAGAGAAAAAGTTGAGATATTTATTGAAGCTCCGAGTTCAAAGTCTTATTTCAAAACTCATTTGAAAAATATTTTAGATTTCTCAGGGAAAAACTTGTGTACATTTCAACAATACTTGCAATACCTTAACATATCTTTTATTCATTTAAATGAATGATGTTATGTTAATTTTATCAAAGGTATTTCTAAGGTTATTCAAACTCAAAGAAAACATTGGTCAAGAATAAATCTATAATCAAATTAGGACACGAAGGAAAGAATTTCAAATTTTGTTTCCAGGACAAGCACAATATGGAAAGTGCAAAAAAAAAGTGGAATGTAAATACATGAGGATATAACTACTTAAAATAGAAAAAAAATTAAAATGACTGTTAACTTGTGGTAAAGTTAATTATTATCTCCACTAAATATTTATTGGCATTTTACATTCCAGTCTTCATGTGTAAAATATTAACTTCTGATGATAAAAAAAAAGTTTCATTTTATTTTTCTAAACTAACCTTTTTTTTTGTAGTCATCGTGTTTTGTGTTTTTTGATTCATTGTAAGACATTTTATCTATTTTCTTTTAACTACAGATGTTATCAAAAAACTTTTGATGTAGAATATTTACTGTCAAAAATTGTGAGATTTTTTATTTTACTTTGAATTTTAAAGCTTAACTTTTGTTGACTTCATTTGAAATAAAGTAAACTACAGTACATCTATTCATATTTATTAACAGTATAATTTTATTTTGATGTTAAAACAAAAATAACATAAAAGTAATGGTTTTTTTCATTTTTAGAGTTAAATAATATTCCTTCCATAGGTTTTCCTGAAGCGAAAGTTTCTCAATCTTGAAAATTAAACCCTTAACTACTATACATACATCTTAAATTCATCTGTCTCCTTACTAGTAAATTAGATATTTAGAAATGTATAGATGAAAAAAAAAAAAAGAATAAATTTTCTCATAGCTTAAAAATATGATCACTTTAATTCCATTTCCCTTTAATGGTTATAATGAAAGTTAGAATTTTCCTACACTGAATATGTATTTCCAATAGATACTTACCTCCTCTCACAAAATAGCTTTTCCCAATTAGTACAGCCCTCTATTGGCACAAATTTTCAACCCTTGCCACTAGCCTTCGACCTCCTGCTTCTGGATATCCACATACAAATGATCATGCAGCAGCTCTCTACCAATAGGAGTCGGACACAATTTTTATCATGATCAGTGCCTTCTTCACTGTTGCACTTGTTAATCACTTCGAAATTGGTCAGAAGACCTACAACATATATCACCAGAGGCTAGGTGGGAAATATAAGAAGAGGTATCTATCGAAAATACATTTTCAGTGAAGCAAAATGCTAACTTCTGATACGATATCTTACCTCCTCTCACAAGTAGTTGTCTGGTAAAAAAATTATCCCCCTTCAGGAAGTACCCAAAAAAGAGACTAGGAGGTGTGGAACCAAAAGGGGTAACATCACACCTTAGCACATCCGATCAAGGTATACTCTTTGCTATTTTATGAGTGTTATGTTGCAAACTTAAAAGGAGGAAAAACATGAAGGAATCCCAGAATATGTATGACCAATTAATAGGACTTCTGGGTGTTGAGTGGCTAGGGTGCAACAGACCATAGTGGTAGTTTGACCTCAAACAATATCAGACAGTATCTAGAATGATACATCAGATCTGCGGTAGGTAAAGGATCACCTACCTGTACACTTCGAAACTAGAACTGGTAGGGAAGACAAGCTTCCTTACCAAAATCCATCTCCATTTGTGTGCATTTCAACACAACCAATACCCACCAGATCTGCTGGGAACTGATATCAGTGGATGGTAAGAAGGTGGAAAGCTCTGGCAGGATGACCTTTCTGGTCCAAAACCTGGTAGCAATGGGTATAGTAGTTCCAGTCCAGAGTAGGAGGAGGATACCCAGCTGTGCACAAGTGGGAAAACATACTGCATCAAGCTACAACAAACACCAGATCTGCTGGGAACCAACGTCCAGCAGATGGTAGGAAAAGGGACCGTAAACCTGGTA
>NW_013665721.1:784031-788711 GCF_000517525.1 Limulus polyphemus | reverse complement strand
TCTGCTGGGACCAAGTACCAGCAGATGTGGTAAAAGGACGGTAAACCTGGTATAAATAAGTCTTGATGCCGCAGAGCATCAGAGATTGACAGCAATCTCTGTCTGCTTTATTCATGTTACTCCATGTGTGTGTACAGTTAAAGATGAACAAATTTTTGAAAAAAAAAAACACTAAGGAGAACTACTAGCAGTCTTACAGAACACCCTATCTCTACAGTGTGCATAACCGAAACCTGTGACATAATAGTTTAAGCATGAATGAAAAAAAAAACAGACACACACAATCAATGCCTGGCAGCATCTGGAATTATATATCAGTTCTATGGTAGGAAGGGCTACAATGTAATTTACAGCGAGCATGGATGCAGGATGGACAGTGAAGACATAAAAAAAAAAAAAGTAACACCTGGTATACTTGCCACAGAGTGGGATCCACAATACACTAACAAAAGGCTCCTCAAAAAATAAGAAAAGTTGGAAAAAAACCAACCTTTCACAATATCCAAATGGAAAAGTTTAAATAAATAGTAAAGAAAAACTAAGTCAATAGTATAATGGAAAAAGTCGACAAATCCATGAACAAAACCAGCACTATTGCCAATTGATTAGTGATTAATGAGTGCAAATGTGAAGTGGGTGCTGGTTGTGATAGGAGTTGTATTGCACTGCTATTGGAGGACAGCTGCATGATCATTTGCATTTTGATATGCAGAAGCAGGAGGTGGAAGGCTAGTGGCAGAGCATTGAAAAGTTGCACCGATAGAGGGCAGTATTATTTTGTCAGTGGAGATAAGATATTGTATCAGAATTCTATTTTCATGCATTTAACACCTTGATTCTGTTCTTATATGATTTAAATTTAGAAATTTCACATTTCACCAACCTCAGTCAAAACAGTTTTATAGAAATCCAGTACAAAGTGATATACATTTTCTCCTTTAGCACCAATTCCACTAGCAGTAAACTCCAGCTGATTTTCAGTAACATCCACTTCTGGTGTCTAATATAAATATATATATATACAGTGTGTAACATAATTATACACAGAAATTAGTTAACTTTAAACCTAGGCTTCTTCTTCTGCATTTTGTGGAAATATTGGATTTGGTCTAAATCATGTATATTTAACCCACTTATGTTAAGTAAAAAGACAGAGACAAAAAAAAGATAAAGCATTTGGATCAGGGATGTATAGGTCAAAGAGCAGATAAGCAAATCTCTCTCTCATTTTGGTCAGCCAATCAACAACAAACAAGTGCCCGAAGATTGGAGAGTATCTAATATTACTCTTACTTGTAAAGGGAATGATACAATTTTCCTGGAAATTATAGGCCAGTTAGTTTTACTTTTCTAGTGGGG
The DNA here is from genome assembly GCF_000517525.1 of Limulus polyphemus. Taxonomy (NCBI): domain Eukaryota; kingdom Metazoa; phylum Arthropoda; class Merostomata; order Xiphosura; family Limulidae; genus Limulus; species Limulus polyphemus. The sequence continues at coordinate 787,352 of NW_013665721.1, read as the reverse complement.
AAAATTCTAGAAAAACTGATAAAAGAAGCTTTGCAAAATCATTTAGTGAAATATGATGTCATTAAAGAAGCCAATAAAAATTCACTAAACAAAAATCTTGGCTTACTAATCTGCTGTATTTTTTTTTTTTCTTTGAGGATGTTACTCATAACCTGGATGATGGAAAAAATGTGGACCTAGTGTATTTGGATCTTCAGATGGCTTCTGATATGGCACCACATAGAAGATTAACTAAGAAAATCACATTGTTGGGAGATATGGAAGATCTAGTTGACGGAATTTTTGGGTGAGTAGGTGAGAGAGAAAGCAAGCAGTTGTTACTAATGAAGTCTAATCATACTTAACCTTTGTTACTTGTGGCAAGCCTCAGAGGTTAGTGCTTGGGTCTTTGTTTTTATTGTTTACATTAATGATGCTAATAACAGAATAATTAGTAAAATCACTGATTAAGCCTCTCTTGGAGTACTGTGTGCAGTTTAGATCTCCTTATCTAAGAAAGGATTTCTTATTTTAGTAACCCTGTGCATAGCTACAAATTAAGTATTTTGCATACTACAAGAAAGAGTTAAATCATAATGGAAATACTGTGTACAAAAAACATTTATTTTATTAATACTTAACTTTTAGATGATATATGCTGTTTAAGAGGTGTATGGAAGAAAGAAGGTTGTTACTTATGTAAGAGGTTGTGTGTGTGGGTCAATAGTATAAATGTCTACAATTTCTTTGTACTGTATTGTGAAGATAAGAGAATAAAAATTAAAGTTTAGAAAAATTCAGACTAGGCTCCAGTTAAAGCAGTATATTTTTCTAATAGGGTAACTGGCTTATGAAACAAGTTTCCTTTGATAGGAGTGGAGGCTGACACTACATAAGTTTCAGGTGGGATTCAATGATTTCCTGAAAATTAAAGAATTTAAATTTTTACTTTTCTTAAGGGTGGATGTGCAAAGACAGTCTTGTGTAACTTGTAACTGTTAGTCTGTAGATGTTTAAAAAGGGTACATACATTCAGCTTGGTAAAAGACCATCATTATCTTCTTAGGCTATAATAATATGTAGATAGCAAGAGAACTATTTGATCCTTCACAAGACTGTCGCCCGGCATGGCCAGGTGGATAAGGCGCTCGACTCACAATCTGAGGGTCGGGGGTTCGAATCCGCATCCCACCAAACATGCTCGCACTTTTAGCCGTGGGGGCGTTATAATGTGACAGTCAATCCCACTATTCGTTGGTAAAAGAGTAGCCCAAGAGTTGGCGGTGGGTGGTGATGACTAGCTGCCTTCCCTCTAGTCTTACACTGCTAAATTAGGGATGGCTAGCGCAGATAGCCCTCGTGTAGCTTTGCGCGAAATTCCAAAACAAACAAACAAAGAAAAAAAGTTTATGATAATTTCCATACTTTGGATTAACCATGGAAATAGTGTAATACTATATTTTAATCAGAAAATTATAAACCTATTTGATTAAATGAAATAATTTAGTTTAGCATAAAATTTCATATTTAGGTGATTAAAGTATATATAAAGTTGAATACTGAAACAGTTTTAAACTATAGTTGCTATTTTTATGACATACAGAAATAAATAATACTTGTCATATTACAAAGCTTATTAAAAAAACACAAAAAGAAACTTATAACATGACATTTGCAAGAGAAAAACATTCTGATGCATATTATAAAAGCAATATTGTTTTATATTTATTGACATGCCATTTTCACTCCTACCTACCATATTCCACCTCTTATTGTAAACATTTTTCCACTACCTGATTGAACAAATCAATCTCTGACTGAGTTAACTACTCATATTTGACTTTTATTCTTTCTATATAATATTTTACACAGCTCTATCTACCGAGAGTTTAGTAATTCAGTAGGTAAAGCATTGTGTATGAATCATACTTCATTACATTTTTTCCTATGTAAAACATGTACAACTTACTGTTTTGATCACTGATGTCTTACACACACTTTCTTCTTTCTGACGTAGGAACAATTCTATATGATGCTATCATTATGCACGTCTAAATACATCATTTCCTATATTAATTATTTCCATATTTTTATGTTAAAGTAAAAAATTTCATTCTGGCTGAAAAAAATTACACCACACGCAAGGTATACCAAAGCCAAGGCTAATTCACTTGAAGTTGAATTAATATTGATAAAGCCAAGTCATAAGATACATGCCTTTTGCTATTCTTACTCAGTTTTAGTCTTCCTACTACAAGAATAATACTAATAGTCCTAAACCGTAAGTAAAACACCCAGTGATTCTAACTGTAAATGTAAACACAGTAAAACGAAAGCCGGTAAGCCTACTTCAAATACTTAAGTACTTCATAATTCAATATTGACCGTGACAATACTAAATTTTATTATTATCGCTTTGAGATACACTAATGTAATATTTTCACGATAAATAAACAATATTACCATACTTTATGTAAGTATCAAACAAACCTTCACATTACGTAATTCAACTCGTAAAGATATTCCAGTTTCTGTTTGCGCCCAGTGAACGAACGGACTTAAAACGGAGGACGCCATAATTAACAACTCCTTCAACACTCCTGCCACCTCGTAGTTAAATGTTATAAACTTATAAACAGCTCATTAGTTCATTTGTTTAAGATCAAATCTACCGTGTCCACCGCGAGGAATCTAATCTCGAATTTTAGCGCTGTAAATCCGTAAAATTACCGATGTCCCACCAGGGAACTTATTCCACTAGTGTACAGTTATAACATTTAATACAGAATATTTCAATTTAGTTTATTTTTTAAGTAATAGTTCATTTCATTAATTTAACACTAACAGAACTACAGACAAAAAAAAAAAAAGAAAAAAAAGAGGGAAACAAAATATGTTATATACAAGCCTGATGTTATTTTTCTGTTAGAAAAGAAATCCAGAAGTCAAATTTTGACAATATATGAATAATAAAACCACCCCATCTATGAAATAATAACTGTACATCACCGCTAGAGAAAACTTATGTCAGTTTTTTAATGCATACATATCTACATACTCAAATCAACATGCTTTAGATAGAAGGTAAGTTGAGCGATTTGATTCGGTTTGTTTTAAACCTTGCGCAAAGCTATACGTGGGCTATCTGCGCTAGTCGTCCATAATTTAGTAATGATAGACTATTGGGAAGGAAACTAGTCAAAATCACCCATCGCCAACTCTTGGGCTACTCTTTTTACTTTTTATACTGCTGTAATCGCTCTTCTTTTTCTTTTTTTTCCTCCAACAACTGCTGTAATCTCTCTTCTTTTTTCTTTTCTCGTTCTTCTTGTTTCTTTTCTC
>NW_013665721.1:781516-783084 GCF_000517525.1 Limulus polyphemus | reverse complement strand
AACTGCTGTAATCTCTTTTCTTGTTTATCTTATCGTTCTTCTTGTTTCTTTTGCTGTTCTTGTATCGCTGCCATCAAATCTGCTAAACTGTAGTTTGATTTGCTACCTCTCGTTTCCATCTTCTTTTTTTTCTACCCCGCTTCTGACACCAGTTTGCTACGTCTCTGTTCGTTTGTTAATTTTCCGTGAAATTTTTTTTTCCAGAAAAACTTCAGCGATACAAATTCTTTCTTAAATAAAACTAGTTTATTCTTTCTCAATACAACTTTGAAATACACTTAATTTCCACAGTCAGTTTAACGTAAACAAACGCTATAATTCACAACGAACGATTCACGCACTACCGCGCTTGAATCAATTGTCCGTCTCTATCTCTGTCTGCAATTCAAATCCACTGTTGCGTAACTTCTTGGCGGTCTTATATATTATAGAAACGTACATCTCGTCTCTTCGTGAATCTTCTAGAAACTCATCACGTGTCACCAGTGTCACGTGACTTCCGCTGTCGTAACACTACCCCTTCCTTAGTATTGTTCGTCCCGAACAATAGCCACTTGAATTAAACCAATAGATAATAAACAATAACTTAATTAAATGTACAGAATTTACGAACACTACAAACACAAACATTAAAATTCAACAAAATCTCTTAATTTTACGGAACATATCTTCTTCCGTACTGGCTTCTACTTCACGTGAGGTTCATCTGCTCCATCAGGAATTGTCCTATCATCAGTAATGGTCACATCAGTGGTAGTAACTTCATGAAGGCTTCACTGTTTCCCTTCTCAAAGCCTAGTAGAGTTTCTTCTTTGACAATGGCCTTTCCAGGTGACACGTCTTCAGTGGCGTCTTTTGTTCCGTTGTTCACTTAATACCAACTGAAATGTCCTGGACCGTGATAACGCCAAAGCCTTTTGGCATGCACCACCTTTGGCTTACTTCGCCGACCACATTTTATCCGGAAATTCACGTCTGAGAGACGATCCACTATGTCATATGGGCCTTCCCATGGCGAAGACAACTTAGGAGACTTCCCTTTGGTCTTCCTGGGATTATATAACCACACTTTGTCTCCTGGTACAAAGCTGACTTCAGTAGATTTCTTATCATAAGATAACTGCATCGAATCAACAGACATTTACAAGTTTGAACGCACTTGATGGTGAATATTATCCATCCTTTCCGATAACACTTTCACGAATTCTGACACATTTGCAGGCAACTCTTCATAAGGTGGGCGTCCTGTTAACAGATCCACTGGCAACCGAAGTTCCCGACCGAACATCAACTTTGCTGGAGTGTATCCAGTGGTTTCATGCTCTGCTGTCCTATACGCCATCAACAGTGGAGGGAGTAAGACATCCCAGTCATCTTGGCGGCTATTACAAAACTTTGCCAATTCCTGTTCCAGTGTCCAGTTGTACTTTTCTACCATCCCATGAGACTGTGGGTGAAATGGCGTTGTTCTGGTCTTTCGTATGCCAAACAGCTTGCAGCATTCATGAAACACAGCTGATTCAAAATTATGGACCTGATCTGAATTCTGTTTATATGGCATACCAAAT
>NW_013665721.1:778482-780656 GCF_000517525.1 Limulus polyphemus | reverse complement strand
CTCAATTTTCCGTCTCTATCTCTGTCTGCAATTCAATTCCATTGTTGCGTAACTTCTTGGCGGTCTTACATATTATAAAAGCGTACATCTCGTCTCTTCGTGAATCTTCTAGAAAATCATCACGTGTCACCAGCGTCACGTGACTTCCGTTGTCGTAACAATACAAAATTAGAGAAGATTTGAATGGATAACGAAGACAATTTTTTTATACGTTTAAGATAGTAACAAATGTTCAAAGCTTTATCACGATGAAAAAAATCTTGGAGATTTAGTTAAATAGCTACAATTGTTTAACTTTTGATTTAAATACCTATTTTATGTCTTCGCAGAAAGACATACTGTTTTTTGTATTATTTCTTCTTCTTCCAAATACTTTTCAATTGACCGCTATTTCTTCATTTCTCGGATTGACTTGAAACTTGATATGACTATACTTACGGGGTGAAATGTCAAGCAACCCAAAAATGTATATTTTGGGCTCCTGTGCAGTCGTATTTACAGTAAACAAGATGAAAATTGGCACAAATATAAATTTTCAAGTGCCCAACACATTGACATACAATAATAATAATAATAAGAAGAAAATGGATTTTCGTATTTTAATATTTTGAGAGGGGGTAAAAGCTCACAAAAAAGCATAATTTGGGGTTGGGGTCGAATACTTGACCATATTTTGACCAATTTACATGGGATTTGGTACAGGTCCCACACGTTGACAATAATGTTGGACTTGCCAGTTTTTAGTAATTATAAGGGGAAGAGATGCCACAGAAAGGATAATTTTAGGTTTTTTTGAAAACTAATTCGTCGTATTTCAGCGAATTTGCGTGTGATTTGGTACAAAGATACTTGTTTACAGATCACATACATGTACATACAGAAACGTGGCATATGCTCATTTTGGTCATTTTAGGAAGTCAAAATCTTAAATAAACCCATAGTTTTAGGGATTTGGGTCAATTACTTAGCCTAGTTTCAACCAAACAGAAAGATAGACAATTTTGGGATTTTTGTCTCTTGCTCAATCTTTCAATGAGGAAAGTACAAATAAATAAATCCAACACTCTAGTGAGTGATGGTTAGCTTTGCCTCTTTATTTATTTCAGACTGTACTACTTATAAAGTTTTCTTTTGAAATTGCCAATCATATTTTAATAAGTAATACTAACAACAAATTATGATTAATTTTACTTTATAAAAATTGTAATAATATCAATGCCAAAAAAGAAAATGTAAAGAAATTGCAGTTTTACCTATCAGGAGTGTTGAGCCACGTGGCCGATCACGTATTATAACATTACTAATTGGAATAACCCGTCCCCTGGACGGACGTTAGGTAAATTCATGATTAATGAATGTTATATTAGGACATGAAAAGTTGCTTCCCTTATATGCAATTGTAAAAAACGCTCGTAAAAACGGCATGGACCCAACAAACTTTCATGCCATATTTTGTGAAAATCTATCAAAAGGGGGGGGGGAAGTAGTGTTAATAAATGTCTATAAAAACCGCAAAACTGAAAATTTGTAAGTATCTCTTCATGTACTCAATGAACCCCAGTACCAAATTTGGTGAAGATCCATCCACAGTAGGTGAGGTAATGGTAAAAAACGCGAATAAAAACCGCAAAATGCAAAATTGAATCTTTGTATGTCTCTCCTCATAGACCGGTTAAATCTCCGTACCAAATTTGGTGAAGATCCATCTATAGGGGCAAAGTAGTGGTAAAAAACGTAGAAAGCGTTTTCTGGCGTAACTCGACGATTTAACAAAGATACGTTTTCAAATTGCGAAAAAGGTGCAATTTTTGTACATTTTAGTCGAAATATATCTTAATTTTCGATCAGTCGTAGACTACTCACTTTTAATTGACAAGAAGCCAAAGTACTTAAATTACGTAATAAGTTGCTATGACATCAGTGCGTTACCTAGAGACAGACAGACAGATGCACACTGTGCTTCATGGTATTAGATATGTGAATAAGGCTACAGCGATCTCATGGTGTAATGAACCACCGGTAGATGGAAGCACTATAGATATATTTGGCTGGAGACGGCTTGAATGAGTAATGAAGAAAAACTTTAATATAAGTTTAACATAACAGCAAATGTACAACGTTTCGACTGATCACCTGATGATGACAAAACCTTGTCGAAACGTTGTACATTTGCT
>NW_013665721.1:777428-778452 GCF_000517525.1 Limulus polyphemus | reverse complement strand
AGCAAATGTACAACGTTTCGACAAGGTTTTGTCATCATCAGGTGATCAGTCGAAACGTTGTACATTTGCTGTTATGTTAAACTTATATTAAAGTTTTTCTTCATTACCCATTCAAGCCGTCTCCAGCCATTATTAGTCTCAAAGTGGGTTCCTCGTCATCGAATATAGATATATTTCTTTCACTGATCACTACCAGTGAATTGGGTAAGTCGATAGAAGTTACTTTTCATCCCAAGGTTCGTGAGTTCAGCAACAAAAACAGTAATTACTTTGAAAAGAAAAATGTTGTTTTAGCACAAAACTACACTGGGTTATACGCGCTCTGTCACAGTTGGGAACCGGGCTCCGGATTTTAGTGTTTGCAAGTCCGTTAACTTACCGTTGACCCACTGGAGAACGAAGGGAATAAAGAACAAGAGAAAAGAAATACACACTAATTTATATATAAATCGTTTATGGAGGATTGAAACCTTACTCCAACAGTTTGATTAGTTTTCAACTTCAGGCACATAACTACACAGAGGATTTCATTCAATACGAACAGCCCCTATGGCTCAGCGGTAAGTCTGAAGGCTTATAATGCTAAAAACCGGGTTTTGATACCCGTGGTGAGCACAGAACAGATAGCTTATTGTGTAGCTTTATGCTTAACAACAAATTACCACCTTGAGCAGTAGTAAGGAATGTTAATTTTCATTGAATATTTTCGAAAGCTGTAAAATTACAGCTTTGATATTAAATCCATTGTCCATGATGTGCGAAAAAGGTAGAATTACGTTTGATTGATTTTAGCTGTCCAAAAAGTTTTTCTTTTTATCATTTATTTTTCAAATCATTAACACGGAATTTGATAGAAATATAGCTCGCATCCCAAAGTATTCGAAATAGCACATTTTTACCACTATTTAATAAGTTTGTTTGTTTTTTTGTAGTTAAGCACAAAGCTGCACAATGGGCTATCTGTGGTCTGCCCACCACGGGTATCGAAATCCGGATTTTAGCGTTATAAGTCCGCAGACATACC
>NW_013665721.1:768638-777334 GCF_000517525.1 Limulus polyphemus | reverse complement strand
TATCTGTGGTCTGCCCACCACGGGTATCGAAATACGGATTTTAGCGTTATAAGTCCGCAGACATACCGCTGTGCCACGTGGGGGGGGGGGCGTTATTTAATAAGAGTAAAGGAAAAATCTTATAGTTCTTAAGGGTATTAATGATTTTTTTACTTGAATTTACCGTTACATAGTTGTTTACTCAAGCGCCCAGATCTCTCTTACGTAATGCTCAAGACTTCTGACGCAAATAAATATAGCCGACGTTCGTATGTTTGGTAGTTAAAAGTGGCGCGTCGATTATACAAGTTTTACAATAAAATTATGAAATGTGCATGACAAAAACCAATTATTGTCTCTAGTTTCTTATCACTGCAAATCTTAGTTATTATTATTTAATCTTTTATATATTACATTTTTCATCTGGGGAGGGAGGAAGGGAAAGCCTACTTTCTGATGATTGCAGAATGTAAATAATTCTGTAGATGCACACGGTTACACGAAGTGATGAAAATGAAAAACAAATGGAGGTGATCATACAAGTTTTTCTACTGTACCAATAAATTAACCTACGTTATTTTGTTATGAATTTTAGTACATAATGATCACGCAAAGGCCTAAGTTTGTGATAACATCGAAGATAGATCCAATAAACAGTGCAATTTCTCTCCTCATTTATACGCAATGCATACGTTACGTTTGCTAAAATACAAAATTAATTCGAAGGTTATCACGCAGAAGACAACGCTTCATCTCATTCAATGCGTGTCGTTGCATTAAAATTGAACGTGGTGACAAAACGTCTGTGAATATATATCACTTATTGTGCAAAATATGAATATATATGAATTGTAGGCAGAACCATTAACTCTCGAGATGTGTGGCACGTGTCTACAAAATCTAATACTCGGGTTTTAGGTACATTTTTGTTAGATTGTTTTTTCTTGACATTATTTGGATACTCTCAATCATAAAAATACGTTTCTTTATTTCTTCTCAAAAAATTCGAGGCTTAATATTGGTGTGTCGACGCTGTTCGTAACTATGGCTTATCGTTAAAAATATTTGGTAGTATAAGAAGGAATAAAATTTGTTTATAGGTTGATAAATTTTATTAATAGGTTTAATTTCGCAATACAGGATCTATTACGATAAATTGTAGCGTTTTTCATTTGATGAAAGCAAGTTTTTTTTCTCCTTCGATAGATTAAGACAGACATGTATAAAATGCATAAAAAACTTACTAGGAAGTTTGTTTTGAATTTCGCGCAAAGCTAAACGAGGGCTATCTGCGTTAGCCGTCTCTAATTTAGCAGTGTAAGACAGCTAGTCATCACCACCCACTGTCATCACTCTTGGGCTACTCTTTTACCAACCGTACCATTATAACGCCCCCATGGCTGAAAGGGCGAGTGTGACAGGGATTCGAACCCGCGACTCACAGATTGCGAGACGAGTGCCCTAACCACCTGGCCATGCTGGGCCTACTTTGAATTACTGAACGTGATCTTAAAAAGCACTTTCGATCGTTTTGGCGCCATTAACTTGATGTTATAGAAATACATCTTTTGTTACTTTCACTTTGGGGCCAAGTGCGGACTACTGTTTAAAGTGCCGGATTGCGAATCTGAGGTTTACGTCATGTTATGCCCCCCGCAACCCCCCCAAATGCGATTGGCACATTGGGACCTTGGGTGCACTTTATATTCGATCTGATAAAAGTAGCCCAAGAGCTGTCGGTGGTTGGTGTTGACTAACTGTTTTCTCTCTCTAGTTCATTAGTTCGAAATTAGGGGCGGTTAGAACAGATAGCTTTGCACTAAAATCAACGAATAAACAACTTGTCGTTTTGAAGAAGAGAACTTGTTTAATTCTTGGGATTACAACAAAATATTTCTTATCATCCGATATAGGATGAGTGGATGAGTAGAATATACCGAAGATAGCAAGATCAGAATTATAAGTCTGCAAAGTGCAATGAAGATGTGTGTGTAAATTTGTATATTATCAGTTTCAGTATTAAATAAATATTTTTTCAAACAGTTGGATCACCGATAATTTAAATGCGGAAGGGGCAACACCTGAAAGAGTGCAAACGGACGGTTTTTTATTACTATGATATAATAATAACATGACGTTTTCGGTAACTTTATTTTAATTAAAACAGTAAACATTGGTCATCCTTCGATACAGGGCAAAACATCACACCTGAGCCATATAAATGCGTTTTTTCCCGTCAGAAATGCTATATTTAAGCTCAAATTTTATAGATTGTTCTTAAATGCCAATAGGAGACCTCGATCCTTTCTGTGGGTCTCGTCATTGTTTTAATGTTTCTGTGCAAGTCTCGTCATTGTCTTAACGTTTCTGTGGGTCTCGTCATTGTCTTAATGTTTCTTTAGCTGCTGATTGTGCAGCTTTTAACCTAATTTTAGGCTCAAGTCAAGGTTATTTTAATTTATCTTAAGTTTTTAAGAAAACTTCCATTTAAAATCATTCTTGCCATGTTTTTTTATTACTATTATATAATAATAACATGACGTTTTCGGTAACAGACTCTCAAAAAGAATACTTCTTTGAGAATTATTTCAAGATAAGGACCAATCTTTTCTATTGCTTCGACGAAATAATCTTTTGAATTGTTGTTTGGAGGGCTATTTCAGTAATATTTGATTATTCAATGTAAATATTATATTAATCCAAAACTCTTAAAGCTGAAGTGTCATGAACATGTAAATTTTAAGTTTAATTAAAACTGCCATACCAGGAAATACTAAAATTATTGAAAGTGAGAATATTAATTACAATAATAATTATTATTATTTTAATCTACTTGCATAAAAAATATCTCTACTGATTTTGGAGGCTATTTAAACTGAATTCTTATTTCAAAGATTTCGAAGGAGATACTATAAGAATTATTCGTGCAGAGGCAAAACTTAAAAAAAAAGCTATCAACTTTATTATTAAATTTTAGAGATTGACCAAGAGTGTAGAGAAGCAGCCTGAACTTTGAAATGAAACAAATTATATTGATTTTTGTTTTACATTCACGTAAAAATATCGCATATTCTCCAGTACTAATATCACCTGTAGATGGCACTACCGAGGTGAGCGATGCGTACTCGCTAGCTTTAGGTAAAACACGAGACAAACGCAGCTTTTGTATATACATGCACATCTTATTCGATCTTGTAAATTTATTCTTGTACAATGATAACCTTATACACAAAATATGTATATAAAATTTTAAATTTAGATGACAGTAAACTTTACATATATGTTTGTATATACACACACACACACATATATATATACGATCATGTTTATATCGACTTAACTATAATGCCCAGAGACTTTCAGCTATCACCTCTTTATCTTTACCGTCTTTCTTCGACAATAAAGGCTTCCCTTGCTAGCCCTTAATGCGCAAGCGTTTTTAACTCTAGCAGTTCTTCCTCTGTGGCATTCATTCGATCGGTGGTGCTTAGAGGCTGTTAGGCTCATTCTGGTCATATCTAGTATTTAGTAATACCTGTGCACAGAGCAAACAGTTGTGGGAAACATAAAGTAACGTAGTTAACTTATGTAATTATTAAATGACAGTTTTCCTACAAAAGATGGCCACCTTTAGACGCTCTACCAATCTTTTGATAACATGAAAGAAATACTTTGGACTACTAAAATTCACACTAATATAATATTGATATCCTGAGAAATAAGCGTCGTAAAAAAAAAATATCTTATCTTGATAACTTTCGGTACCACACTTTTTTTTTGGGGGGGGGGGTTAGTGATGTTCTCTAGGTGCAGGAGAATAAGTATCCATATAAAAACAACATCATTTGTGAAACACTGGACTTGCTGAAGTGAATATTGCTTTTCTCTCTTTAGTTTTGGATATTCTATATTTCCTAAACGTTTTATCTGTAAACAAAATATTTTGTGAGAGCAGAATATTATACCATTAAAATGTATTTCAATACTTCTTTCAGAATCTTATGACTTCTGTAGAATTAGAAATTTAAATTCATTCTGTATCACGATAAATGTTCAGTACTTCTTTCAGAATATGGCCGAGCATGGCCAGGTGGTTAGGGTACTCGACTCGCAATCTGAGGGTCGCGGGTTCGAATCCCCATACCACCAAACATGCTCGCCCTTTCAGCCGTGGGGGCGTTATAATGTGACGGTCAATCCCACTATTCGTTGGTAAAAGAGTAGCCCAAGAGTTGGCGGTGGGTGGTGATGACTGGCTGCCTTCCCTCTGGTCTTACACTGCTAAATTAGGGACAGCTAGCGCAGATAGCCCTCGTGTAGCTTTGCGCGAAATTCAAAAACAAATAATCTTTCAGAATATTGTGACTTCTGTAGAATTAGAAATTTAAGTTCATTCTGTATTACGATAAATGTTCAGTGTTTCTCTAATGCACTAATATAAGAACAAATGAGGATAAATCCGATCTTAATTGCAAAAACGTATTATATATATATAATTCACATTGAGCTTGGTTTCATCTTATTCTTTTCATTTCGTGTTCTAGAGATGCGACTGATGTGTATCATGATAATCTTTACTTTTTTACTTGTTCTTATTCAACTTGCAGAATTTATTAAAAGTTTATATACCCAAATAAATGTACATCTCTTTGCTAGAACGAGCATAGCCTAGTAGTAAACATGTCGGACTGTGAATTCGAAGGTTTGTAGTTTGCGCCCCATTGCCTCAAATTCGTCTTCACGACTTTGGTACCGTAGGTGAGTTATAATAATGACGGTCAAGTCCCATTATTCAAAGCTGCCGGTGGGTGTTGTTTACCAGCTGCTTTTCTTGTAGTCTATCAATTCAGTATTAAACATGGCTAGCTCAGATAACCCTTGTGTAGCTTTGTGCGAATATACGAAAAAAACAAATATCTGATAAAATACAGAAACAAACGAACAGACATATTAGTGACCATAACCAAAATATGGAAACAAACGAACAGACGTATTTAATGACCACAACCAAAATATAGAAACAAATAAACAGACATGCTTAGTAACCATAACCAAAATATGGAAACAAACGAACAGACGTATTTAATGACCACAACCAAAATATGGAAACAAATAAACAGACATGCTTAGTAATCATGACCAAAACATGGAAACAAACGAACCGACATATTAGTGACCATAACCAAAATATGGAAACAAACGAACAGACGCATTAGTGACAATAACTAAAATATGGAAACAAATGAACAGACATGCTTAGTAACCATAACCAAAATATGGAAACAAACGAACAGACATGCTTAGTAACCGTAACAAAAATATGGAAACAAACTAACAGACATGCTTAGTTACCATAACCAATATATGGAAACAAACTAACAGACATATTTAGTGATCATAACCACAATATAGAAACAAACAAACCGACATATTTAGTGACCATAACTCCATCTGTGAAACATTTAAACAAATACCCAGTGTGACCGAGAGCAGAATTAGCCATATTGTTTTTGTTTTTATAGATGTGATCAATAATCTTATACTGGTCATACTTCTCCTGGCTATGAGCAAGTTAGCGGGGGAGGGGGAGAGAGGTATATTATACTGGTCATACTTCTCCTGGCTATGAACAAGTTAGCGGGGGAGGGGGAGAGAAGTATCATATATCCTCAGAGAAATTTATATTTTTCATTGCTTCTGCAATTGTGCGACGTGTTACACAAACACACAAAACAAACAAACAAAAAACAACACATATCTCGTGTGACCAAGGCAAACAAATACCACGTGCCTAATCCTCTTACATGTAAACTTACAGAAAAATAAAAGGTCTGTGGAGCTGCTGACAAGGACGCTTGAAAGGATGAACGTGTTTAGACATAGTTTACTAGGACCTTAGGTCTCTCTGGGGAACTGTGAACACACAATAACTCAGTCACAAGTTTAGAATTACGTTCTTGAAAGCTTAGAAGATTTATCAACACCAGTCCAGAGACCGTATTTTCTTAACATCACACCGTGCTCCATGTAGTTCAAATGGGGTTGTATAGATATATAATAGTTTTGGTATAGACTCTTTTTATTCTTCAACGTTGCCAAGGTCCTTATCCCAGGTGTTGGAGATGAAAGTGATAGAAATATAAACCCACTCTCAATAGACGTACCAGTCAGCAAAGACAAACAAACGTCAATAACATGATAAAACTTATAGCAAAAGTCACTTATAGGAGAACCATCAGGCATTTTTTGGTCACCTTCGTTCAGTTGTTGAAAGAATGTTATCAGGTCGCTCCATTCTGTTCATCTTCTGGCATTTTATCCAGTTTTATCCAAAAGTTGGACATTTCCAGTGCATTAACCCTACATAGTGGTGTGATGATAAAGTGTTTTATGCTAACAAATTCCTGCTTTTGGTTGCAAGTAGGCTCAATTTCAGACACTTTATTTGTTTATAATTACCAGTCACTTCTCTTATTTCTATAAATAACGGGTATATTTGAGACATATAAATACAATTGATATATTATCTGTAGTTTATATATTTTAAAATACATATAGATATATCATGCGTGTACGTTTGTAAGTCATCGTTTTATACATACAACGATTTTAATATTTAGAAATACGGCATCTTAACCATAAAGCTTAACGCTATATCTTCGTCTTCAGTTGAACGTAAGCTTTTTTCAATCTCGCATAAAAAGTACAGGATCGACGCTCTGATCAGCTCCGGCTTCACTACACCGCTAAATGAAACACTAGTGTTCATACTCCGTATTTCACACAGTTTAAAAACACTAGCTTATGTTAACAAGTTTATTTATTTATTTATTCTTTACGTATATGATAATATACTTTAAGGACGTCAGTTTCTCAGAAAATCTTGTGAAGATTTCATTTTTGTCATTCTGTAGACAAAAGAAAAAACACATCAGTGCGCCATTAACACGAAAATATATCAGGTGACGTCATGGATTATACAGATGTTTATTGAAGTTAAAGTAACGAAAAGTCAGTGTTAACAATGTCAGACAGCGCGATAGAACTTCGCTTGTTGTATTGTCCTTCTTTAAGCAACAAAGTGTTATTGGTTGTGACATGATGATTATGGCTAACTCAGACCGTCGATCAGACAGGGTCTGGAGAGACTTGGCTTAACTTCAGTTTTAATGGCATCTTGACATGAAATCAATCAATTAATCGGCTTATCTTTCTCTATTAACCAACAGATCGATGAATTCGTTGCACCCACAATGCAAAGAAATTTTATGGATTACTTCTATAGAAACTATATTTTATATAGGAACAACTGCATACAACGAATATAGAAACTCTGCGTATTGCAATACGTTTGTAGTAATCTCAAGATTAAACCTAACACACAGGTACTCGATTTCCACAGAAACTAGAGGTTCGAGGATCAAATATTTGGAAGGATTGGTGTAAAGATTTGTTACAGTTGAAATGAAAGAGACAAGAAACGGTGTTGAAGACTGGCTAAAAAATAAAACAAAGGACATTTATTTAACGAAAATAATAAAATCGAAGGTTACAGGTAATCGTCCAGGGGGAACCACTATTGCTTTATGTAGATGTAAATAAGTATCAACGAGTGAATAAATACGAATCAATTGAGAACAATTACACGCCCAGCAGCAGATATTTCACTCTCTCAAAGCAGATAACGATTTCTCTCCTCAAAAGTTCCAAATCAACATTCACCTCTGTAACTGACTAATCAGCATCGGAATAAGGAAATATATCTGCTTCATAAGGTGATTCTGTATGCAAAATGTAAAGTATAATAGAACGCAACTGTCCAATGAAAGAGAAGACGAGTTCCTTGACCAGCCAGTCTGCAGAATGTAACATCACGGGTTGAATTTAGCACATAACCTCAACCGGAGTTTTTTGTATTCCAGATGAGAACTTTGAAGATGTTGAAAAGTTTTTGTAGATATTATATATACCTTAAATGAGAATACTTGAGTAGTGAAGCACATTGTGCTAATATAATAATATATAGGCAAACAACGATTTATAAACATAAGGAAAAGTTTTCCTTATGTTTATCAATCGTTCTTTGCCTGCCTATTATTATATGAGAATAGAATATGCAATAAAACCTTATAGGGTATTCGGTAATCTTGGTTAAACTTCTTGCTGTCAGGAACTTGCATTTTAGAATAATTGTAATCCCGAAGAGTTAGTTATTTATACGTAAGTTTATCCGTCAATGGGCAAATACAAAAAAAAAAAAAAATGGGGAGGGGGACTCGGGGAAAATTTGTTAGATGGGTTCCTCAGAAATGAACTTCATAAATAATTCAAGTACAGTTCAGTATACTATTTATAAACTACAAGTTTGAGCGATGGGTAGATAATACACAAAATCCTAACTCTACTTTGCCCCCTCGGTAATTTCAGTGGGCTTATAACGCTAAAAATTGGGTTTCGATACACACGGTGGGCAGGGCACAGATAGCACATTGTGCAGCTTTTTTTCTTTAGAACAAACAAGCAGACTAACTAACTAACTCTAATTCATAAACAAATATAAAGGACTGATGACTCCGTTTATAAACGTATTCGTTAATATCTGCTGACATAATAAAATATTCGGCACTAAACAGCTATGGTTTATGACGATTTGATTGTTATATACGTGGGCTCATCTGTTAATCTACTGATGCCTTATAAGTAAAGCATTCTCTTGG